>NC_044058.1:27678821-27686321 GCF_902167405.1 Gadus morhua | reverse complement strand
CGGGGTTGGGACCGCTCGCGTTCTGACAGATGGTTTTTTTGCAGAGTTATCGGGCGTTCTGCTCGTTCCTCCTGAACGCGGGTCGAAGTCAGAGCGGCAGCGTTGTGATCAGAAGAACCATCTGAGTCCATCTGCACAACAGCTTCTCCCTCCAAACCCTGGCAGACGCAGCCGCCTCCATCCCCACCCCCCCCACACCTCCCCGGAACCGCCTGTTCGCATCCGCATGAATAACGATGATAATCATTCTTAGCATTATTATTATTATCATACGGGCTGGCCGGCCCTTACTTCCAGGACCGGACCGGGCGCCCGTGTGACAGCGAGCATCTGGCCCAGGGAAGGTGTCCTTGGGTGGGACGGCGAGAGGGCCGTCTCCCCTGGAGCGCGGAGCTCCGTGGATGACCTGCCAGGCTGACCTCTCTCTCCGAAGGCACCAAGGACAGAGAGCAAACGACTCGTTTTCCTCCAAATCGCCCATCAGAAAATAACAGTGATAAATTATTCATTACAACCGAGGAATGGTGTGTGTGTGTCTCGGTTGTATTAAAATACCCCCCGGACAGAGTTCTCCACAGAGGACAGCGGTTTCGGTGTCGTTCCGCCGTCACCAAATAACGTGGTACAGAGTTTGTTGAAGTCCTAGGACGGTGCATACAGAAAATTTACATTTTGGGGGATTTTAGCGACTTACAACCATTCATTCTTAGATCCACACACTAACGACAGAGTCAGCCATAAAGGCGACAGCCAGCTAGTCAGGAGCAGTCAGGGTGAGGGGTCTTGCTCAGTGACAACTCGACACCTTGCCGCACGAGCCGGGGATCAAGCTAGCAACCTTCCGGCTACCAGTCAACCCGCTCTAACTCCTGAGCTACTGTCTCCCCAGGAGCAGTAGCAGGTGAGATCCCAGCATGCCGCAGCAAGGGCCCAGCAGGCTGCATGGTGCGGGGAGCCTCCCTTCACCCATGTCATTGTTGTCTGGCAAAAGAGTAATTGCATCCCAAAATCATTACTATTGAACTTCAACAAAGGCTGTGGGAGCCGGCAGGGCTCCACAAAGCCCCGACACATAAAACAGAGCGGAATCCAATAAGCAAACCAAACAACTAATATGAATCCTCGTCTGTCCCGTCTCCACCGTACGATCCCGGACATCGTTCTCGTGGTTAAATGGGTGATATTATTCCACCAGGTGTGAGTGTTATCAGCCGTTACAAGCCGTTTGAAAATCTGCTTTTACTGTGTTTTAGTGACATCACAAGGGGGAGTGTCCACCTAGATCAGGGGTCTCAAACTTGCGGTCCGGGGGCCAATTGAGGCCCACGGGATGATATTTTGTGGCCCCCTACTTGACGTCAAAGTTTAGTGTTAGTGCGGCCCACGCGTTGTTGTCAAACGCACATTTTTGCTGAGTCGCTTGCCACGCTTTTTTATCACTTGTGATAGGGTGACCAGTTGTCCCGGTTTTGCCAGAACAGTCCCAATTTTGAGTTGCATGAGTCCCGACAAAGCCAAAGGACGCTAAAATGTCCCGGTTTCCAACAACCACTATGAAATGTCCCCTGTTGTTAGCGATTACAAAGCCAACGGGATCTAATTATCGGCCGATCATCAACTTAGATTGGGTCAGTTGTGCTACTTTTCTTTGTGGAATACTTGATATGGCCCAGCCTGACACAGACTCTACCTCAAGCGGCCCCCAGGTAAGATGAGTTTGAGACACCTGACCTAGCTGTATGCTGGATAGATAAGCTACATTTGCTTCAGCCCACTGGCTAGGCTGGTAGATCTATCCAGCATGCATCCAGGTGGACACGCCCACTTGTGATGTCACTAAAACAAAGGACAAAGCTGATTCTGAAACGGCATGTAGCGGCTGATCACACCACACCTGGTGGCATAATGTCCCCCCTTTAAGGTGGTGCTGGACAGGTTCTTCACTGACGGGGGGGCCGACAGGAAGTATGGCCGCCGTGCTCCTAACTCTCCCCCCTTACCGTTTCGCTCGCGGTTACCGTGGCAGAAAGTAAAAGCCACTTTCCCTCGCACACGGTGTTAAAAAAGCCAGTGAATAAAGCATGACTCGTTGACTCGGTCAACACAATATGCATTTTATGACCGTGTGGAGGCGTCGGAGATTAACATTCCAGGCGTGCCGGGTAAGGTGGGAAGAGGTGGACTCGGAAGGCTCTCCGGCGCCGGAGAAGGCAGGACCCGTGTTTAATAATTACTTTACACATGAATAAATAAAGACTTTTTAAGAACAAACACCTTCACTGTGGCTCCGTGCGTCACAAACCCGCTCCGGTTTTTTCGTATTTGAGTTGAGCTCACGAACACCAGCCACCGCCGCACCCCTTCTCCCGTCGGTTTGTGGAGATTGGGGACTTTAACGGAGCTAATTCTTAAACAGCTCTGCCCTCCATTTCAGCCGGGTTCAAATCCTCTTAATAGATTATGCGCCAGCGCCTGACACACTCACAATAAGGGAAGAGGCAGCGAGCGGGAACAGACAGCCAACGGGAGCCGACCCTGCCGCCATGACTAAGCTTATTTGCGTCTGCGGCGCCCTGACCGCCGGCAGCAGAGAGGGTGTTCAGATACACTTTGCCGCCACATTACATCCACTCCACAAGTGACGACAAGGCTAATGAAAGACGATACGGCCGGTTTAGCCTCAAACACCCTCCCCGCGCTGACAATCGCCATATGGGGCTTTTTAAAAAGCTTGCGTCGTAGAGAGGGTCCGGAGAGCCTGTCATCTCGGCTCTCTTTCATCCAACCCGCCGCTGAAAGCGACCCGCAGCCAATCAGGCGTCCGGCCATCAGAGGGGCGGAGAAGAGAGGCCGGGCTCAGTGGCACTCTGCACAACGCTCACCTTGCGAGGCCTCCTCGTATACACCTGTGTGTTGGCACAGCCAACGCCACCAAGGCCTGGAGGCATTCTCCCATCCTCCAGCCCCAGTCCCACCCCCAGTCCCACCACCACCACCACCATCTCCCGGCCCTATCATGCCCTGCCCCGGATCGGGCAGGAACAGGAGAAAGGGAATGGTTCAAGGACATGAAATATGGACCACTTCTGCCTCCTACTGGCTGACAGGGGGAGTTCACCCCTTCTGAACAGACCAGTGGTGGGCTGTTGCAGAGAGACAAGAGTTGATGAAGAGATCCTCTGTTACACAATGGGTCTGAGCGGGCCCTTACCTTCATGGGAAGTGCCCCAGGGCAAGGGTGAATGGCTGAATGCAAGAGGCCCCTGGTCAAAGTCTGATTCGACGTCAACTTCAGATGGAACAGAGAAAACGAAACACAAACCAAGGTTTCTCCAATGTCATTAAAGTATTCGATAGAACATGAAGGAGATGGAGAAGAAAGAAAAAGTACTTTTGAAAGCGTGTTTGACTTTCAAAACTAGGCCGTTCCTGATCAGGAAGCTGCACAGAGGACGTGTGCATGCCTCTTTAATTCCCTCCCTCAGTAATGAGCTTATGAATTATGAGTTTTCAGGGG
Source organism: Gadus morhua (assembly GCF_902167405.1). Classification (NCBI taxonomy): domain Eukaryota; kingdom Metazoa; phylum Chordata; class Actinopteri; order Gadiformes; family Gadidae; genus Gadus; species Gadus morhua. The sequence goes on along the minus strand of NC_044058.1, from coordinate 27,682,804 downwards.
GAAATAATGGATTTGTATGCCGAGCGAACAGCCCGAATGACAGCTACTATAAATGAAAAAAATGACTTGTGCGCTCCCAGTCAGCCGTTATGGAAACGTCAGGTCGTTTCTTCCGGGCTCAGGGCTCCCCGCGCACTGTGTTAAACGCCATCCATTTACCATAAGGACATACAGTAATTATAATCATAACAAAATAATCAGCACATTGAATTATATTATGGTGTCCGTATTGTCTTTCCCTCTCTGCCACAACAGCGTCACTCCATCTCTGGAGAAGAGGCTGACGGCACGCGGGGCTATGAGGGCACCTGGGCTGAAGCAATATTAATTATGAATATGTGTAAACGCCCAAGTGTAGGGTGTCATAAACGGAAAACACTTTGTCAAGGTGTGACATATCTGCTTGTTTGTTGAGACTGAAAACACAACATGCGATAAAAGGTCCTGTTGCAAGAGGGGAGAGGTTAAAGAGAGAGCTGGGAAGAACAGAAGAGAGCAATATGTCTTTAAATAAACAACCCCGTATTTAGGCCTCCACCCTCTGTGCTTCCTCCCGCCCTTCTGCACCGAGAAGTGTTATGTACACACCTGTGATTGACATGCACACTGGATGCCCACAACCAATCAAGGAAGAGATGCCCTGATTGATCTGAAATTTGCCGGGGGCGGCCTAAATCTCAAAGTTCCATGCAGAGGAAGCTGTAGTAGTGATGGATTCAATGATTATTTTCCTTGATTCAGTTCGCGTCGGTCAGTTTGCCGAGAAGAGTCGTTCAGAATCGTTCGTTCGTTCGTTCGTTCAGTCGAGTTTCCGGTAACTGTGAATCGATTCATGGAATCCACGGTTCTCAGCTGAGTCAGTCAGACTCAGCTCCTCCCTCGTTCTCATTCTCAAACCATCGTGGAAGTCAGTCATCAATCAACACAACATTACAACTTTAACCAAACGCAGCGGGATGGGGGTGTAGTTGATTATTGGATGTTTAACATATCAACAAGATAATAGACTTGATTTAGCAATGATGGTGGGGGTCCCGGGTGGAGAACGAACCATGAAAGAACGAGACAGATAGACGAGACATACAAATATTTGATTGATCTGGCATGACAAAGAAAGAGCAATGACAGCATGCATTTACCACTTCACTGATATTGAATCGTATTATCGTACGCTCGCTCTCTAAGCCTCTTCCCTCTTCACCACTCACAGTCAGTGAACGAACAGCGACTCAGCGAGTCAGCGACTAGTGGTTCTGGGAGGAGTCAAGTCTGAGAACGAACGAGACGAACTAGACGAACGAGAGAGAAGAATCAGTTTGGTTCGTTCTTGTTAAAGATTCGTTCAGTCGAACTGATTCGGTCGCGAACGACCAATCAGTAAGCTGTTGGCCACCAAAGCAGATATTCTCACAGAGAACTTCACTCGCTAGCTGACGGAATTCTAACTAATTACACCTGAACCAACAGACCCACAGCATATCTAGTTACTTATTTAATTCATTACTTTTTCATATTTAATCAAAGCTACATTACACTGACACTAAGATCCAAGAATGCATGAAGTCAAGGCCCGTAAACTACATTTAACTAACATCCAACCTAGTACTGCAGGTCTGTGACGTATTGCCTCACAGGCATTAGACTATGTAGTACAGCGACGTTAAGGCAGCTATTATACATTTATTCTTTAGTGTCTGGCTGTATAATAGAGACACTCATGCTGTCTTGCTATCCAAAGAGCCACATGACAGGCTTTCAGAGGCGCCACCATATCCCTGAGCATAATTAGGGTCAAGCCATTATACGGCCGGAATCCTCCTGTCTCTTCCAGACGCCCACCGGATGGAGAACGGCGCCGTATCAACCCGTTAGACCTGCTTCCTGCAGCCCTGCGTCCCCGTGTTTACTGCAGCGAACGCCTCCTCGGTTAGATGTTGAGGCGGTCTCGCAGAGAACGAAGGCGGTGGCGTTGAAGCTGACACTTGAGTTGGCAGAAGGAAAGGTGCCAGCGTTAAAGGCCTTGATGCGCTGTGATCGCGCACGGTGGGAGAAAACATTTCAGATGGCGGAGGAGTGACACCGAGCCCTCCAGAGCCCATACAGATGTTCAAGCCTGCATTTCTCAATGAGCAGCAGTCTGGCCCTTGCCTGGGCAGCCATTGGGTCGGCCGCAGCCAATCAGAGGGAATAGCTAAGCAACGCTTTTGCTCTGGGCTCTGGCCGAATCAGTTTGGACGTAACTTAGAAACATCTTCTCCTCTGAGCGGATTGATCGCTCTGTCTTCTTCCACACTTTCCTCAGGCGCTGCCATCGTTTCTTCCTCGTTACGGCAGACTGCAGCACTGATTGCTTATTCATGACCTGCCCCCCCCCCCTAGCAGTGCTGATTGGTCCTATACTCTTAACAGATCAAATGATCCGCGGATCTGAAGACGCACATACTCTCACGAGGCTAGCAATGAGATATTGACATTGGTCAATGAAGTTTGACGTGTGTGTGTGCGGTGTGTGGTGTGCATGTGCGTCAGGAAGTTTTCCTGTGTGTGTGTGCGGGCACGTGTGCGTCTGTGTGTGCCGACATGTGTGCTTGTGTGGGTGTGTTTCTGCGTGTGTGTGTGTGTGTGCGCGCGGGCATGTGAGCACTTGTGCGTGTGTATGCCTGCAGGCATGTGTTCTTGTGTGCGTGTGTGTGCGCGCGGGCATACGTGCGTGTATACGTGTGTGTGCGGACATTTGTGCTCGTGCCCATGTGTGTGTCCCAGACACCATACATGGTCCACAGAAGAGTGTCCGACAGTCGCTGTGTAATTGTTGCAGTCCCAGAGCGTCCATTGTTAAACTCGATAAAGACTCTGAGGCTGTGGAGGCTTCGCTCTCCACACCTTGACGCTAAAAGAAAGAGATTCCCCCGGAATTCAATTACACATGCAGCGGACATTAAAGGAGCCCGGGTCTAATTGAGATTTCACTGGCCCCGTTTCATGTCTGTTCGTATTAGCCAGCCAATGGGATGCTATCAAAAGATGTTGCCATGGTACCCTGAGAGAGAGGCCCCCTATATTAGAAGGGAGGGAGGGGGGGGGGGGGGGGGGGGGGGGGGGGGGGGGTTGGAAGATGTTCGTGTTTACACCATTTTGATTTGTATTATTAAAGTACACAAACATAACGGCGATTAAACTGAATAACACGTGTCATAACAGAGCATGAGGGATGGTAAACAAATACAAAAACATCCAAAACAGGCAACGGATAATTATTGTTCCACTTTAAATAATTCAGTAACATTTGACATCTTGACAGTTTTACCCGTTCTTCAAATTCACAATTAAATCACCCAAGTGTGGAACACGGTTAGCTGCCTGACGTTGATGTTTGTAAAACTTTCCACTTAAATGTACTTTATTGACTTGCTATTATGTAAGTCGTACAGTAGGTCTGTGTGTGTGTGTTCGGTGTGGTGTGTGTGTGTGTGTGTGTGTGTGTGTGTGTGTGTGTGTGTGTGTGTGTGTGTGTGTGTGTGTGTGTGTGTGTGTGTGTTTGTGTGCGTGTGTGGTTGTGTGCCCGTCTGTTTGCGCGCGCGTGTGTGTGTGTGTGTTTGTGTGTGTGTGTGTGTGTGTGTGTGTGTGTGTGTGTGTGTGTGTGTGTGTGTGTGTGTGTGTGTGTGTGTGTGTGCATGTTTGTGTAAGTGTGTGTGTGTGTGTGTGTGTTTGTGTGTGTGTACAAATTGGGTGGAGAGACAATAGTCTTCAATGGACGCTGATTCTCTCACCATAATATCAGCAGCTGATTATGCCGTTTGCAATTCCCCAAAAAATATGAAAGAGATCACAGGAGGGATTTATCGCCCTGAGTAGGTTAAGGTAAACAAAACGCTATCATACTTCATAGGAACTCTTAGAAGTGCCACTCTTAGGAGAGTATTATTCATAGTTCTTTGTTCCTTCTGCTCATTAGACAGATCTCATCTCAACATGAGATCGGT
>NC_044058.1:27558821-27673821 GCF_902167405.1 Gadus morhua | reverse complement strand
CTCTGTTTTCTCTTGCAGGATTTAAGAACCTTCGTCTCTTTAAAGGCCATGGCTCATTTCTCCAAACAAATGAAAATATGTTCATTCAACATATTTTCAATTCAACAAACCACTAACTCTTTGACAAAAGGAAACAATGTAAATTATGCAGCCAGATGCTGGCTTACTTCCCTGCAGAATGTCGATCTTATATTCCTCAAGGACTTTGTGAAGGCTATTGGTGGTGACGACTTAAGTTTGGACCCAAGACAGAGGAAGAGGAATGTAGAAAATGTAGAATATTGGTGCCCCGGAAAAGTAAGAAACTTTCTGATCTTCTCAGGAAATAGCAATGGATAGAATAGCAATAGCATTGTGAGTTCTAGGTCTGACAAGGCCACAAGACCAAAGGAAAAGTTATCGGCACATTATCATCATTATGTGAGTTCCTCGCTTTTGTACATTTCTATAAATTAGAAGATTACGATCAGAAAAGTTTCTCAGTAAGGAACAGCCCAGATGCAGTCAGATGATCAGGAGAACCTCTGACAGACAGGTGGCGAACAGAGGATCGCGGAGTCAGCTTCAGTTTGGTTGTCATTGAGACGATGGCAAGAGCGTCCTTCTTTGATACTTCAATGCTTAGATGTCTAGTAACCAGTGGCGATCCTAGGTCCAATTCCGCCCCGGGCAGCGATTGTTGACGGGGGGGGGGGGGGGGGGGTCGTGAACCAACGGACTTCAGTGGGGGTTTCGCTTATGCAAACAAGTGTGCGCCTGCAACCAGAGGGGGCGCCAAAATACCTATTCCCCACACAATATTATGTCGTACTTCATTGATGACCGCTGCGCACCGCATTTTTTTTTTTTACTGCTCGTGGCGCCCCCCATGTGATTTGCCGCCCCCCACAAATATGCCGCCCCGGGCGTCTGCCCGGGTCGCCCGTGCCTAAAACCGCCACTGCTAGTAACAATTAGTTAGGTTGGCTAATCTCACTATGTGACGTGTGTTGGCTGACCGAAAAGCAGTCATGTCCATTCGTAATTCTTCCTGCTCCTTAACCAATCACATGTTTAATCTTTAATTGCCCCCTGGGGATAAATAAAGTTTTCTTGAATCTTGAATCTTGAATGTTCGAACGCCAATCTGTATTTTAAATACTCGATGGGATGTGACTACAGACCACAGTGGTGATTACATTTCCATTCCTGAAAATCAAGCTTCTGCAGTGAGTTCTGCACTCCTATACACTTTTTTTTCCACTCATTTATTGAATATCAAGGCTGTGCTAATCCACATCGCTAGCCACTGAACTGAGATGTAAATTGGTAATTAGGTAAGATAATTAGTTTGGCAAATGTACTGGAGTGCCTTATTAGTATGGGCATGTTTGGCAGGAGATATTATTTTTGGAAGTTTGTTCATAATTATATGATTTCTCTCTCTCTCTCTCTCTCTCTCTCTCTCTCTCTCTCTCTCTCTCTCTCTCTCTCTCTCTCTCTCTCACGCACGTACACGCGCACACACACATGTACGCGCAATCCAGTATTTCCGTATCAAACCAATTGAAGTTAAGTTACATTCTCATTAGTGAAACTGGCAACTAGCTGAATTGCCTTCATTAATACACAACATTCAATAGATAGATGGCGTTCGCTCCTCGATATCGGTTTCACTCCGCGCGTCTCGGCGACTGATTGGAGTCACGCCAAGCGAGCGCCGGAAGCAGGTGGCACGTTCTCACTGCGTTAGCGCTGATGTTTCCCGTCCTGCTGCGTTCCTCCAGCTCTGAGTAGAGACACGAGACTCAAGAGGAATTTACTCATTCAACATGAGGACCGATGTAACGATAGCTCCGCAGCACCGGAATGATCTGAGTGGGGTTGAAGAACATTTGTGTTCTGAAAGGTGGGATTTCGGCCCCTGTGGTTGACGTGGGGCCGTGGGTTCAAGGGGAGATCTCCCTGGCCCACCGCTCAGTGTTTGTTTTGTGCGTTTCTAAGTCGGCTGTCGTAGTTCGTTCAGCTGTCACGACCCTCCCTGGAACGAGCTTGAAGACAAGTCGTAAATGCAATACTACTTCAGATAGAGATGATTCATCCTTCAGCCTTAAATAGAGATAGAAACATTATTCACCCTGTCACTTCAAATAAAGATGGACGTGTGATTCACCCTGTCACCTCAGATAGAGATGGGAGGGTAACTCACCCTGTCACATCCGATAGAGATGGTGAACCCAGAACAACACGTTTTTGGACACAGCCCCAGCCCGTGTGTCCACGCCCACATGTCACACAGAGAAGCAGAAAGATCTTCCCCAAGTCTGTTCCACCCTCCCTGTCTCCAGTCCTCTGAATACACGGACCAGGGCTCGGCAGTGGGCTCTCAGGTCTGTGGCTGTGTTCAGAGCGGTGCGTGTGAAGTCTCGTGGCATCAGAAAGGCTCAGCCTGCGGCAGCGGAGATAAATCATACAGGAGGAGAAGGAGATCTGGCTGGCAGAGCTTCTGCCGCCCTTAGGATACATGAAAAGGGCTCTGTGCTACAGAGCCCTGAGCTATGTGGGTGTGTGTGTGTGTGTGTGTGTGTGTGTGTGTGTGTGTGTGTGTGTGTGTGTGTGTGTGTGTGTGTGTGTGTGTGTGTGTGCATGGGGTGTGTACATGTGTGTGCATATGTATGTGCGTGCATGTGTGTCTGTGTGTCAGCATGTGTAAGTGTGTGAGGGTGTGCGTATGTGATATACATATCACATATATTTATTTATTCATATATATGTGTGTTTGGGGGTGTGCATTGGGATGTGTGCATGTGTGAATATACTGTATGTCTGTGCTTGCATGTGTGTCTGTGTGCCTTGAAGCCATGTACTAAAAAATAACGACTACTTTTTTTTAACATTCGGGAATTTACACATCCCCCTTATCTCTGTGGAATGTTCTATAAAGCGTCTAAAAAGACGACAAAAGAGAAACTCTGAATAAAGCTGTGCCACCACTTGCCAAAAATGTATCTTCTTCAATATTGACCTTCTCCCCTCACCAGAGCTCGTTTCAAGCCACACTTGTAAAAACACCCATCTGATGTGGAAGCAAGGTTATCCTAATGAAGAATAGTGATCAATAATCTTCATAAAGCTTTATAGATCTATCTATCTATCTATCTATCTATCTATCTATCTATCTATCTATCTATCTATGCCGCATATTGCCGTGGAATACCAGCTTTCCATGAACTCCAACATATACATGAATGGGTATAACAATATAAATAAACAATGAAACGATATCTCGAGAAACGCTCAAGACATAATGTGAATTTTTGTGTATCGAATTAACCGGGCTAATTTTGGGCCAGGGATATACATATATATCTGATATATATATATATATCTGAGCTGGTTAGCCCTGGCCTAAAATATTTATAATTAACATGAAATGTATTTAATAAGCGCACTTCATTAAAGCCATGTCCAGGTTGTGTTTAGGATGAGTGTCAGGAAGCTGGGCTTTGAACCCAGGTGTTTTGTTGTTGTGTGTTGTTGCTGTAGGCACCAGGCATCCTGAGAGCATGCGCTACAAATTCAACTTCATCGCTGACGTGGTGGACAAGATCGCCCCGGCGGTGGTCCACCTGGAGCTCTTCAGAAGGTACCAGGCCAGTGGCGTTAGGTGTTCCCCTCCCAGCCCAGAGGAACTGGCTCCCATCCCCCATGTCAACAGTCTACCTGGAGGCTTCCTAGAGCCCAACCAAGACCAACCCCTAACTGCTCCTTAATGACCTGTCTCTGTACTGTCAAACCCCTACCTGCTCCATAATGACCTCTCTCTGTACTGTCTTACCCCTACCTGCTCCTTAATGACCACAGATATGTCCTGGTCATTTGGAGAGCTGGTTGAAATGTTACACTATGTAACATTTACTTATTTTGATAAAAGCATCTGTAGCTGAATGTCTGAACAGTAAATATTTTATCTGAAGAGTTGAAGACAGACCGTCTTGTAGATCGGAACACTTCATCCATCATCCTCAGCAAAAAAGCATCTATTTTTATCAACATCTCTATGTCCCTGTCTGTCTCCCACCTCCTCTCTCTCTCTCTCTCTCTCTCTCTCTCTCTCTCTCTCTCTCTCTCTCTCTCTCTCTCTCCCTCCCTCCCTCCTACTCCCCCCCCCCTCCCCCCCAGCGTGCCGTTCTCTGAGCAGGACGTCCCGGTGTCCAGCGGGTCAGGGTTCATCGTGTCCGAGGACGGCTGGATCGTCACCAACGCCCACGTGGTGGCCAACAAGAGGTGCATCAGGGTGGAGCTTCAGAGCGGCGTGCGCTACGACGCCACCATCACCGACGTGGACAACAAGCTCGACGTAGCGCTCATCAAGATCGACTCTGAGGTAAACGGCGGGAACGCGGCCGGGCGTTCGAACCCCGCGGAAGGCATGGTTTTTAGAAGGGACTCTGTACTGTCGGGTTGGACATCCTTGCACTTAATGTACACACTTATTGCATGTTGTACGTCCGGGCACTTACTTTGCTCACTGACGCCGCATTCAAACTACATGCGTCCGTCGACGGATGAATGAGGGCCTGTCTGACGTATAGGGGACTAGTCTTTGTAGCCGCGGCCTGCTCCCAATCAAAACGCTTCCCGCTACAAAGCGGGAGTGTATTTGCATAAACGCGATCTGATTGGCCGACGGATCTGTCGCTGCGAGAAAAGTTTGACATTTCTCAGGCCGCGGAGCCGACAGAACGGACGGACCCACAATGCATATCGTGAGCGTCCCATGCAAAGTTAATGAGATCTGTCGACGGACGGAGGTAGTGTGAAGGCGCCCTTATTGTATGTTGTACGTCCTGGCACTTATTGTCCGCACTTATTTTATGTTGTCGACCTGGCACTTAATGTACGCACTTAGGGCCCTGTCTTGCATCCGGCGCAATTGACTTTCTCTCTGGCGCATGTGTCGTTGCTAGTTTGCAACTGGCGCAGAGCGTTCTTTTCCCTCCTGCGCCACCTACGGTAAATTAGGGAATATTCTTGCGCCCCAAGGGGCGGTTAAAAATAGTACCTGTAGCATCTTATACTAGTTGTCTTTGTTGTATACAGGGAATGGGATAACCTAGTGATTGTTAGTGCTTGGCACTTGGTTCTGTGAACATCCTTACTGTACCGACGGCGATATATTGTTTCTCTTTCTTCTGACAAATGTATTTTTTGTTAGTCGCTTAGGATGAAAGCGCCTGCTAAAAGCCTTGATTGTAAAGGTAAATTACTCTGGGCGTGTCTGTACCAGTGCCAAGAAACCAGTGAAACCAGTCCTGAACAACAATAACCTCTGGGCTGAACATGTATTTGTAGTCATAGTGTTAAAATAACCTAACAAAAAGCAACACAAGGCATCTGACAGATTGGTTGATTCGCTGAAATCATTTCTTAGCTGAGTTTGTGATATTGTGATATATTGTATATTTATATCGTTTTTGGCGCATATTATCTTCCTGACAAGATATTTGGTCGGTGTGGAATGGAAACATCCTTCTTATTTGACATTATTAGATGCTCTTTTCCATCACTTTAAGTCGAGGCGAGAGAGACAAACTTTGGTATGTTGGAATTTGCAGAGAAATACAGACCATATTATTAGCTTTAGAAATGAGTTGAAAAATTTTAAATTCTTCTGTGGAGAGCGAATCGACAGGAGAGGATTACGACCACATGTGATTTTTTGATCTCCCCAAATTTCAAACACTCGACAACACCTGGGTGAACACCTGCCTACCCATGTGGGGTCAGCCCGTGTGCACTCATAGCTCCGGGTAGCTCTTAGCACCGCAGTTAATCAAAGCTCCGAGGACGGCCGCGGAGGGTTCTCCGAGACGGGGTTCCTAAGGTTGCCCTCTACAGCCCAACATTCCACCAGCAGAACACGGTGAACACACCCCGAAGGCAGTGAGAGACACCTTCACCCCCGGGCCTCAAGCTGGGTCTTATGCTGTCCCAATGACAGCTCTGCTCTGACACGGGGACTAACTCATCTTTGATTCCAGTGATTCAACCTTTCCATTCAAAGCAGGAGAGTGAGAGGGAGAAGGCAGGCGTGGACAGGCTCGGGAGGAATTAGAAACTGTTGATTTATTTCGTCATTAATCCGCAACACACATCAGATGCAAATAGTCGACACACGAGCCAAAATAAATAGCTAGGTGAAAGTACCGTGAGTTCCCGGGATGGGAGGCCAGTGTTAGCCCATTAGTGAAGACTAGGGAGCCGGCGTCTTGATCTGCGTTGGCCTGAAGAGCTTTACCCCCCGGAGGGAAACAGTCCAGTGTGACGCCGCAGCCATTTATGTTGAGTAACAAATTAGTACAATTTCTTCACAAGACCCGATTGGTCTTCTCCTTGTTCTGCTGTACTTTTCCTTCTGCACTGACCCTGTGTTTGTTCCACGCTGCTCTCTTGGCAGCTGGGAAGAGATGAATCTGGTTCAACAAGAAAATAAAATAGGAAACCATGCGAACAGTTTATCTGAAAATTAAAATTAAGTTGAAAAATAAGTAAAGAAATAAAATAAATAAGGGAGAATTAGCATAACAGTACACAGTTTATGGCAGTCCTTCCAAATAAGAAGTATCAATCAAACTCGTACATTCCCACCAATAAAAGCTACTTTTTTAAAATAACTCAATAACTCAATCTTACAATATTATTGCAAAATAATATACATTTGTACTTTTAAGTCATTGAGCAGGTGCTTTTATCCAAAGGGACTTTCGGAGGTTTCAGATACAGGTTACCAAGGAGCAGCTGGAGGTTAGCATGCTAAGCTAAAGGCTTTAGCTTAGCATGCTAACCCTACCCTGTTCATTGTGCCCCCCCCCCAGTACCCGCTGCCGGTGCTTCAGCTGGGCCGGTCATCGGACCTGCGGCCAGGGGAGTTTGTGGTGGCCATCGGCAGCCCCTTCTCCCTGCAGAACACGGTGACCACGGGGATCATCAGCACGGCCCAGAGACACGGAGCCGAGCTGGGCCTCACCGACTCCACCATGGAGTACATCCAGACGGACGCCATCATCAACGTGAGGCCAGACCGTCTCCCTGCCTCTCTCACTAGTGATGTCTCTGGATCAACACCATGAAACCAGCCTCTCTCACTAGTGATGTCTTTAGATCAACAACATGAGACCAGCCTTTCTCACTAGTGATGTCTGTAGATCATCCTCTCTCACTAGTGATGTCTGTAGATCAGCCTCTCTCACTAGTGATGTCTTTAGGTCATCAACGTGAGACTGGCCTCTCTCACTACTGATCCTCTCTCGCTAGTGATGTCTTTAGATCAGCCTCTCTCGCTAGTGATGTCTTTAGATCATCAACATGAGACCATCTTCCTCCCTCTCTCACTAGTACTGTCTCTAGATCAACAACATGAGACCAGCCTCTCTCACTATTGATGTCTTTAGATCATCCTCTCTCACTAGTGATGTCTGTAGATCAGCCTCTCTCACTAGTGATGTCTTTAGATCAGCCTCTCTCACTAGTGATGTCTGTAGATCAGCCTCTCTCACTAGTGATGTCTTTAGATCATCCTCTCTCACTAGTGATGTCTGTAGATCAGCCTCTCTCACTAGTGATGTCTTTAGATCAGCCTCTCTCACTAGTGATGTCTGTAGATCAGCCTCTCTCACTAGTGATGTCTTTAGATCATCCTCTCTCACTAGTGATGTCTGTAGATCAGCCTCTCTCACTAGTGATGTCTCTAGATCAACAACATGAGACCAGCCTCTGTCACTAGTGATGTCTTTAGATCATCCTTTCTCAATAGTGAAGTGTCTAGATCAACAACATGAGACCAGCCTTTCTCACTAGTGATGTATTTAGACCAGCCTCTCTCACTAGTGATGTCTCTCGATCATCCTATCGCACTAGGGATGTGTTTGGATCTTTCTTTCTTGCTTTCCATCTGGCCTTCTCCTTCCTATCTTTCTTTCTGTTTATTGTTCATTCCTGTTTACTGTTAACAATAATTTATCCAATGTATTTATAGGACGTTTAGTTCTACGATGAATTATATGTATATCAGATTTAGGTTGAAGTGTGGTTATTTTGTGGGTTTGTAGCGAGGCTTTTGATGAATTAATGGCTACACTGGAGTCGCTTGAATATTCAGCCTTTGTAAAAGTGTTTGAGGTGAGTGACACACACAATGAGGATTTCATGCTGAAAAATGAAATGTTTCAACATAATTGACGGATTTTCTCCCCTTTGTCTCTCAAGTCGTTAAAATGCAGTTTATTTCTTCTCCACGTGTGTTCCTCCTCTCATCGGCTCCTGTTCCACCGGCAGTACGGGAACTCAGGAGGCCCTCTGGTGAACCTGGTGCGTGGATCTACATTATGTTAATACGTCCGACTATGAGCCCGGCGTATGATTATAAATGAGGCTGAACAGGGGGGCCGCAGCCGGCCTATCGGATGCTCTCGCTGTATGTCCTCGCTGTTCGTCTGCTCTGTATTAATCCGGGTTCTCTCATTGGCTCGTCAATGAAACAAAAGCGAGCAATGGGGATTCTGTTGTATTCACCGCCAATACAAGGTCTGCACGCCGCTATCTGCTCTTAAACCGCCAATCCCCTCATGGAAACATTTAATGTTGGGTGGGCTGGGTGGGGCTTGGTGGGGCTTGGTGGATGTGGGTGGGGGTGGGTTGGGTGGGGGTGGGTGGGGGGGGGGGGTGTGAGCGGTTGTGTTAGGAGTAAAGGATGAGAGAGCGCGTGTCCTTGTGGGATCGAAGGTCACGCCCGACTACATATTTATTGTTCTGCGCCGGCATTAAGGTTTATATCTTAAAATGATATTCACGTCTTCTTAGAATTACATTCATTCACCAAGGACACAGCCCCCCCCCCCCCCCCCCCCCCCCCCACTTATTTTATTTTCTACGGCAACGGTTGCCGTACCAACGGTAGTTTCCTAGAAAATTGTCCTTTGCCGTTCCGGTGGGGGGAGTGACAGGAGTGACGGCCCCCCTCCCCCCAAAAAAAGAGATCTTTTTTTTTAATGTGGTTCTTTGGATGTCAGCGCGGGGTTGTTAAACACTAAAGAGACTGTAAGTTATGTGCGCGGGGAGATAATGAAATTGCGCCTCCATTTCCTCCCCGCTCGACAGGACGGCGATGTAATAGGCATTAACACCCTCAAAGTCACCGCGGGGATATCCTTCGCCATCCCCGCCGACAAGATACGGCAGTTCCTCGCCGAGTCCTACGACAGACAGACCAAGGGTAACCCGGGGAGCCATCTTCTCTCTAACCGCCTCAGTGGAGTCTGAGTGCAGTGCAGTCTTCATGAGGTGCATTTTTTCATGAGGCTCATGTTTTCACAAGGTTCATGATTTCACAAGGCTCATGTTAAGTTAACTTCGTGAAAACATGAGCCTCGTGAAAACATGAGCCTCGTGAAAACATGAACCTCTTGAAAACAAGAACCCTCATGAATTCATGAACCTCATAAATTCATAAACCTCATGAAAACTTGAGCATCATGAAACATGAACCTTGTGAAATCATGAACTTTGTGAAAACATGGACCTCATGAAAACATGAACTTCGTGAAAACATGATTTCGCAATAATCAGAACCTTATTCATTAAACGTGGTTACATTTAGAAACAGGACTTAAGTGCGTTAATGCCATTATTTACGCTAAATAACCTTTGATAATAACAAGCAGGAAACATTCAATAAATGTGTTGATACCATTGTTTGGAAGCTCATGACTGTTTTGACGTTATTCAGGAAGTACAAAGTCGAAGAAGAAGTACATAGGAGTCCGCATGCTGCAGCTGTCCCCATCGTGAGTACAGACAGAATAACTACACCTCAACATCGACACATCACTAGACACACCACATCAACACCCTCAGTCCCATTCTGATAAGAGCAGGGACTCTGATTCCAAAGTACATAATTCAGTGCATTAACATAGAGATTTGAAACCTGGTTTGAACCCCGTTTAGGACCGGCCTTTGTTTCTATGGCAACACACCCCCACTCTAACCACCGTTAGACGACAGACTCATCATATTATACTCAGCTTTGTATGACCTATATTTGACGTATCATAACGTCCCGGATTAACAGACGAGGTCAGAAAAAGTCTCGTGTTTAAAAGGACAGCGAGTCCCGCCCCCTCTCATATATGATTGGTTGCCCCCGTCCAATCATCTGTCGGGGTGTGCTCTCCCCCCCCCCTCTCAGGATGATCCGGGGTCTGAGAGAACGGAGCCCAGACTTCCCCGACGTCACCTCCGGGGTCTACGTCTATGAGGCCATCACGGGGGCCGCGGCTGACAGGTACCACACACACTCATAGAAGTCACATACACACACACACACAAACACAGATACACACACACACTCATAGATATACACGGACACACACACTCATACAGACACACACACACAAACACACACACACTCATACACTTACACCTCAAAGTCACACACACACACACGCACACACTACACACAGGGCTGGTAGCACCTAGTGGTACCTAGCGGTAGAACCCCTACCTGTAGTTCTCCTAGAGCCCAATGACCCCTCACCCCTAGCTGCTCATTACTGACATGCATCGGAAGAAACCTCCGTCCGCTGAATGACTAAACAGTAGCTAGACGTCAGTGTTCCTGCTGGCCCGCCGAGAGATAAGACAACAGAAGCACAGCAGACCGTCCACCAAACGAGACGTCAACACCGGCACGTCTTCCCTGGTCCAGACCAATTAGCATGTCTGGCGCACGGACGGACGGGGGGTTCTCTGAATCCCCAGGCCGGCCCCGTGTTCCGCCAAGGCTGCGGCCCCAGCCAGCTCGTTACTGAGCCCGCCGCCGCCCAGCGGCTAAACCGGACCCCTCCCTCGTTCAGAGGACGGCCGTGCCACCGTGCATAACAGCCGTCTCTCTCCTCTGAAACTCGCTTTACTCATGTCTAATCGCCTGGCCCGCCGCAGCGCTCTTACTCTGAAGACAGCGAGACACCACTGCGCTTTTACTCTGAAGACCGCAGGGGGGGGGGGGGGGGGGCTCAGACATTGACAGAAACACAGATCCACTCACAGACTCTCCCTCAGAGTTCGGAGAAAGCCTGTTGTAGAAGTTCGACTCTGGAGAACGTTGTCTCTTGTTCTCACACACCACGAAGCAACAGACCGTGTTCCCCCCCCCCCCCCCCCCCCCCCCCCCCCTCCGCTGGGTCTCTGTGGTGGCAGGGGGAGCTGAGGACGCATCGTGGTGTTAGGTAATAAGGTGGATTTGCATATACGGTGGAAGGAGACTATTCAGAGCGGGGTCACGCAGTGACATGAGCAGACTTGTTCAGGAGTTCCTCAGAGTTCGGTTAATGATGGGTTGATGGGTTAGAGTTAGGTTGTGTGAGGCTTGAGAGGTGCCAGCATGTGGGGGTGGAGGTGTTATTGAGTGGGGTGTGTGTATGGGTCATTGTATGTGTGTGTCTATGTGTAGGTTTGTATGAGTCACTGAATGAATGTGTCACAGTGTGTGTAATGGTTGTGTGTGTCACGGTGTGGGTCTTTGATTGTGCATACAAGTGTATAGTTGTTTATGTGTCACGTGTGTGTATAGTTGTGTATGTGTCATGTGTGTGTATAGTTGTGTATGCCTCAGTGTGTGTATAGTTGTGTATGTGTCATGTTTGTATAGTTGTGTAAGTCTCAGTGTGTGTATAGTTGTGTACGTGTCATGTGTGTCTATAGTTGTGTATGTCTCACAGTGTGTGTAGTTGTGTATGTGTCACTGTGTGTGTATAGCTGTGCATGTGTCACTGTGTCTGTGTTGTGTATACGTGTGTATAGTTGTGTAGGTGTCACAGTGTGTGTCTGTGTAGGTGTCACGTGTGCCTGTTGTGTGTATCTGTATACACAATCACAGATACACACGCTGTGTGTATCTGTGATTGTGTATAGTTGTATTTGTGTGACGAGTATGTTTCACGGTGTGTCTGTGTTGTGTGTGTAGGGGTGCATGTGTGACGGTGCGTGTCTGTGATTGTGTATAGTTGTGTATGTTTGACAGTGTGTGTTTATATTGTGTATACGTGTTTAGTTGTGTATGTGTGACCGTGTGTGTCTGTGTTGTGTGTACGTGTTTAGTTGTGTATTTTTGAGGGTGTGTGTCTGTGATTGTGTATAGTTGTGTACGTGTGATGGTGTGTCTGTAACTGTGTACAGTTGTGTATGTGTTTTGTGTGACGGTGTGTGTCTGTGATTGTGTAGTTGTGTATGTGGGACGGTGTGTGTCTGTGATTGTGTAGTTGTGTATGTGGGACGGTGTGTGTCTGTGATTGTGTAGTTGTGTCTGTGTGACGTGTGTGTCTGTGATTGTGTATAGTTGTGTATGTGTGACGGTGTGTGTCTGTGATTGTGTAGTTGTGCATGTGTGATGGTGTGTGTCTGTGATCGTGTAGTTGTATATGTGTGACGGTGTGTGTCTGACTGTGTACAGTTGCGTCTGTGTGACGGTGTGTGTCTGTGATTGTGTAGTTGCGTCTGTGTGACGGTGTGTGTCTGTGATTGTGTAGTTGTGTATGTGTGACGGTGTGTGTCTGCTCCCAGAGCGGGTGTGATGACCCATGACGTCATCCTGAGGATCAACGGACGGGCGGTGGAAACCACGCAGGACGTGAGCGAGGCCGTTGCCAACGACGACCTACTCTCCGTGGTGCTGAGGAGAGGAGACCGAGACGTCACGCTCACCATCGTACCGGCCCAGATAGATGGGTAGACCCACAGACAGACGGGTAGACCCACAGACAGACGGGTAGACCCACAGATAGACGGGTAGATCCAGATGGGTAGCTCAAGAGACAGTCGGGGAGACGAGAGACAAACGGGTAGAACGAGAGACAGACGGGGAGACGAGAGACAGATGGGTAAAATGAGAGACAGACGGGTAGATTGCAAGAGACAGGTAGAACGAGAGACAGACGGGTAGAATGATAGACGGGTAGACAGAGACAGACGGGTAAAACAAGAGATAGACAGGTAGACTGTGAGACAGATGGGTAGAATGAGAGACTAGTTGATCTCTCCTCTATGCATGCTGCCTGTGATATATGTTGGATTGATTCTCTTGAATATACTGTATAATATTAGGTGATTACAGAGGTGTTTTACGAATGTACCAGTCCCGAGTTCTTCTGAGTTCAGGGTTAGTACGATACAATGACGTTGGGTATATTACATTGCTTCTTCGAATGCCCTAAAGAAGTAGAAAATGAAGGTTATTTTGGATGGGGCTCATTTTTGCATTGACAGTCTCGTGTACATGAGATCCATGTCCACCTGTAAAGTGTAAAGGACTGAACATGCATACTTTGAGACAAAGCTACCATACTCGTATCTGTTTAGACCATTTTATATGTACAGAAAAGGCAATAAAGTTTATAACTGGATTAGAAAAACTTTGTCAACGGTCAAACTTAAAGGTATCACAGCTGTGTTCTCAAAAGGTCTTAATCGAATGGACTGCATTTATACAGGGTTTTCCTAACCAGTGGCCACTCAAAGTGCTTTACAAAATTGCCTGTCGTCAATTCATGCACACATTCAGACACCGACAGCGGTGTCAACCACGCAAGGCGACAGCCAGCTTGTTGGGAGTCAGGGTGAGGTGTCGTGCTCAGGGACACCTCGACACTAAAAGGGGGTCTGAACAAGCAACCATCCAGCCCACTCCACCTCCTGAGCCACATGCCGGCCCCGTCAAAACCAGTTTGAGAAAGACCTCAGCCAACTGCCCACATCTTCCCCGGACTCATCTGCACATGCATCAACGAGGCGCTGTTATTGAACGATAATGTGCTGGTTTAGCGTGTCTATGTGGGAACAGCCCTCCCATCGCTGTAGGAGGAGGTCATGAAGCAGTCTCCCCGGGCAACGGGCCAACAGTGTCTCTTCGAGCCATTACACGCAGCCTAATTAATAAAGTTGAGGAGTAATTACTCATTTTAAAAGAAGATCCAAGGGCAGGCTTTTGCGAAAAACCGCACTTGTAACTTTAGATCTTTAGCCTTCACAGCGTCATAATGTTTTTAAGAGGCGAGGGCTCAAGGCTCGACGGAACGGAGCACGGTTAAACCCGTCGTTTCGGAATTCAAACGAATCACTCGGAACACAAGTTTCAGGACATGAATGTTTAATGGTGACTTGGCTCCTATTTCACACACAATAACCAACCGAATCAAACAACCTGAAACATGGCAATAACAAATCCAAACGAACGGCGAGGAACTTTATATACATCGTAACTTTTTTACATGGCTTTCTTGGGCCACCGTGAAAGTCTTCAGATGGGTGCTTGTGGAGGGGCAGACCCATGGGTGCCGTTAAGGGTGGTTCGATCCGGTTTGAGGCAGCTCATGGACTCATTTCGTCCCATGAAGTGGATAAAATGGACATCAAGTGGTCCACCTGGAAACTCGATAACGTGTCACCGAATCAAGCACGCCATGGTAAGGGTTGAGTCCATAGGGGAAATGTCAGCCCATCACCTAACCTGCTGCAGGAAAGACGAGGCTGATCCTAAAGATGAAAAATCATTTCAAGCCAATCGGTTTGTATATATATGAATGTGGTAACATTCAAGGTGTTTCTTGACAACATTTCTCTCTTGTTGATGGGACCTACGGCCTACTGAGGGAAATAAGGCTAACTGTTACACAGTGAGCTACAGTGAGTTAGCATGGGTTCACCCAACTCTGGATACGTAGAGAAAAATAAAGCTCAACTTGGCTTTCATCCTTATCGTCTTATCTACAACGGTACTGATGGATTCGTCTTGGCAGAAAGGGGTCATGTAAAAGGAGAGTACAGTTTGGAGCAAAGCATTTACAACTCGGCTGCTCTCAGAAGCCCGGGGGGGCCGTTACGTGGTTGCGAGTTCAGACATGTTCACGGGCTTGGCTTCCATCAGGGTTTGATATCATTCCACTGCTGGAAGCAACACCTTCTGGCCTCCAGTGACAGGCGGGCACACGGGCACACGGGCACACGGGCACACACACACACACACACACACACTAAAGCGTGGGTCTGTGAGTGATGTCTTTGGGTGCGTCACTACCTGCCAGTGACAATATATACACAGAACACAACCAGCGGAGCAGGGAGGCTTGGCTTGGACTGAAACCAAACAAGAAGAGCGTCAGAGTCCTCCCAACACCGCCAGACATCTGTGGCAGCTCAGATACAGTCTGCTGGGGTGCAGCGCAGGAACACAATTAAAAGAAAAGCTGAAAGTGCTGGAGTGTTAAGAAACAGCTTCCTCCCCACACTACCCTGGCTTCATGGTTCATGGAGACAGTTCTGGGTGGTTAACAGGGACGGTTAACAGGGACGGTTCTGGGTGGTTAACAGGGACAGGTAGGGTTGGTTAACAGGGACAGTCGTGGGTGGTTAACAGGGACATTTAGGATTGGTTAACAGGACCTGGTGCTGGATTAGAGGGACAGTTAGGGTTGGGTTATAGGGACCAATGGGTCTGCTTTGTAGGGACCAATGGGTCTGCTTTATAGGGACTGTTGGGTCTGCTTTATAGGGACCAATGGGTCTGCTTTATAGGGACTGTTGGGTCTGCTTTATAGGGACCAATGGGTCTGCTTTATAGGGACCAATGGGTCTGCTTTATAGGGACTGTTGGGTCTGCTTTATAGGGACCAATGGGACTGCTTTATAGGGACCAATGGGTCTACTTTATAGGGACCAATGGGTCTGCTTTAATGGGTCTGCTTTATAGGGACCAATGGGTCTGGTTTACCGTGACAGTTGAGAGATGGTTTATGGAGGGGGTGGGTTGTTAACAGGGACTGCTGGGAGTTGGTTTATGGGGACAGTTGGGGCTGGTTTACAGGGACGTGTCAAAGGGGCTGGCGACGTCGGCGACCGGCCTTCAGTAGTAGGTACACCAGTTGCTGTAGTCGCTCGGCATTAGGCCGCCGGTGATGAGCAGGATGAGGTCGACGAACCACCAGATGCCCAGCCCCCCCAAGGTGAGCAGCTTGCCCACCGCCGTGCCCGTGTGGCCCAGGCAGAAGCGGTCCACGCCGAAGCACCCCAAAAAGAAGGAGTACAGAAGGGTAGTGATGAAGTAGTGGCCTGTGTACCTGAAAAAAAAGGGGTTAGAGGGTGAGGAGGGGGGGCGGAGGTCAACTCAGCAGGGGGGAGTGGGTGAGAGGTCAACAGGGAAGGTTTTATTGTTTTTGTGCATGTGTTTAGTCCACAGTCTAATAGAAGCCATCCTTGAGCAAGATCCCCCTCACCCCAACCTGCTCAGCGTCTGAATCAGCTTTGGAACCCATTCTGGGGGGGGCTGTAAAAGCAGAACTAGAGATACCCAAAAGGACTGGAAGATATAAATAGTTAGGCCGTAAACTGGGAAAGTCTGGCGATTAGGAGGAGGAAAAGCGACGAGTCGGGCACATTTTTCATGATCCTCGTAAATCACTATTGTCCAACAGTGGTGTGTTCATTCCACGTGGTGCTGAAGGCGAGGTTAAGGCTTCCCTTATGCGCACATTAAAGGCGCTGTGCCGTACAGCAGACAGGAAGAGGGCAAGGGTGCACCAAACGTAGTCGCTCAAGCACGAAATAGAGATGAGTTAAGCCGTTTCAATACACATTTTCCAATCCTGATAGTGCAGATATCATATAATTTTGCTTTATCAGCGCGTCACTGGTTGGTGGCTGGAAAGGGACGCTTGGACTGTAGTTCAGAACTTACGTGGGAAAAATGCAGACTCTGCTGCAGCAAGTCCAGTGACCAACTGGACTAAATGTTTGTGTGGGTGATGATGAACACGCTCTGCTGAACATGCTTTCTAGATTAGTTAACACTGCCCCCTAGTGGACAGTTACAGCTGCTGCGTTTTGGCACAGATTAACCAACGCTACAAAGACAAGAAAAACAAATAATTAATGAAGGAAATATGAGATATTAAAGAGGCAGGTAGAAGAAGTCCCAAAACAGATGCAGGCCCCAGTATTGGACCAATCAAAAACTAAAGAACTTCTGGGCATTTTGGCCCAGACCCGGGCCGCCACAATCCAAAGATATGTGGGCTCACAATGAACCCCCCTGATGGGAGAACTCGATGTGCCTGGAGGCCCCAGTGCCTGGCCAGCAGGAGATAAAAGATGTGATTGGAAGAGCCTAGAGTTAGTTCAGAAAAAAACGAAAGGGCAAATCTGCCTGCTTAAAGGGCCAGTCAGACTAAAAAATAATAACATAGATAAAAACAAAAGACAGTTGTTTTTACAACTGTCTTTTGTTTTTATGGAACCAGGGCCTGGTTTCCCGATAACGTCCACTCTTAGCGCTACGAAGTCTCCTACATTTAGACTTTGGATCAAAGTTGTTTACCTCTATAGGCGTGGTTCCCGAACGGTATCTTAGGAGTCTTCTAAGGCAACACCCCTTACGTCGTTCGTACATGGTGCTGTCCAGAAAGAAAGTGCTGAAATCGATTTGTTCAGAGTTCGATTTTCCATTTCATGCGCAGGTGCATGACGGCGTTCTAAAAAATATTGCAGTCTTTGCGGATAAAACATTGCTCGAAATCCTTCTGGTAGGCCTAAACATTTGTTTAACCATGGGCGAGCATAGCATAGCCTACATTAATTAAAAAAATATATAGAAAAGATAGAAACAGCGGAACAGATTGAGGCAATTACAATCTTAATTACATCTGTTGCAGCCGTTCAAATTATGCTATTGATTTTCTGTTAACAAAGATGTCTGACTTGGCTAGCTGTAGGGGTCTGTGTGCGGGCTTTTAAAGGTTATAGTGGCGCCGACTAGCGTCAGACCAACCTTACCAACGAACAACGTACGAAAGAGATTCGTAGCAAAGAACGTTTCGGGAAACACACAAAATGTCAAGGTAGAACTTAAAGTAGAGGTTTCGAATGACGTAGCGTTAAGAAGGCTTTAAGAATGTTTCGGGAAACCGGGCCCTGGTCTTCCTGATACCCGGTTCAGCCCTGGTAGGATCGGTACCTTTGACCTCATAGATGCTAACAACGTGTAGCTCGTTGTTTAGCGTGGCTGGCACGGTCTGAGCGGCGCTGCTTACTTGATGCAGGGCACGTTGCCCCTTCGGAACTCCCGGGGCCCGGCACACTCAATGTTTTCCAGCGCCATGCAGATCACCTCCGTGAGGTTCACCTCCTTCTGGGTCTGGCCCCCCCACTGTCGACACAAACACCCCGTTAGCCTCCCTGTTAGCATCACTGTTCACAGGCTCCAGTGCTGGGCTAACGTCAGCGGATGGAGGTAACGCAGTGGTGTTTGTATTTGGTGTCAAATGGTTTCAAATTCAAAACTGACTCATGATAAAACACAATTATTGTGGCATACTTAAAATGGCATGAATAATTATTTTGGTATACACTACACGTGAACACTCAAATGAACAACATAACACTTTTTGCCAGAATTTATTCGTTTTTATAAGCGGTTATTTGTTTTGATTGGCGTGACAACGACCGTCATGCAATGTCCCGAGTTTGAGATCTCAATCATGGGAAATTGCACAATATCCTTAGATAGCGGACAAATCAAATTGCGCAATCTTAGGAGGTTCAGGTGTAGCATATACTAAATGTATGTATCCAATTGCTCCTATTTTACAAAATTAGGAAATGGGCTAATAATCTCATTTTTTATATTAGATATGGAATATTGGATCGGTACTAGCTTATACAAAGTTGCATCCCTAGTGAACGCAGTAGTGATGATGGTGTGGGGAGGGAGGGAGAGAGAGAGAGGCAGAGACAGAGAGAGCGAGAGACAAACAGAAAGAAAGACAGAGACAGACAGAGAGAGACAGACAGACAGACAGACAGACAGACAGACAGACAGACAGACAGACAGACAGACAGACAGACCCACCCCTAGGCAGCCGTGCCCCAGCTCCTGGAAGGCGCTGGCGTTCAGGCCGTGGTCCACAGGGTCCTGGCAGTGGACGAACTCATCCGGCCTGCAGCCCACAGAGAGTCACATGAGAGCCACATTACACACTACTGTTCCTACCTCCAGGGAAACGTTTCCATTACAATTGATCTTCTCTAGCTATAGAATAGATGAATGGCTGAAGATAGCCAGTCAAAACTAATAATTGTCCATTTAATTGTGCGGGTATAGTGCCAGGTATTAGATATTAATCATATTTTACTATAATCCATTAGTTGAGAAAAATAACTGCAATAACTTTCAATTAGAGCAATTTAAAGCAATTTATTTATCCGTTTATGCATCAAAACATCACTTCCTCAAGCGCCACAGGAAGTCAAACGAGCTCTGATCCAAACTGAACGTGCATGTCTACTTTCCGCCTGAAGGGGCGCTGTTGAGACAAAATACCATGAGCTACCCTCACAATACCCCCGATCCCTGCCTCAAGGAACCCTTAAAATACACACTTTATAAACGGCAACGGACCGACATCGTATCACAGCTGGATAGACGACCGTTCAAGGAGTGACAGGCAGCCTTCAGATTCATATTCGGCACATGTGAACGTTAGGACGCAGGGCTTACACACATATAAACAACAACCCCTCGGTTCTGTGTACCGTAGATCTTTCTAGACTCACAGAAAGCTGCAGAGGACCACCGGGGACGGGGGTCGGTACTCATACTCCGTGTTGTTGATGCCCCGGTCCGTTGCCAGGACGGGGGTCGTCGTATTGTCGGGTGGCAGCGCGGTGGAGGCAGCGGCAGAGGCGGCGGCGGCGGATGCGGTCGCTCCGGGCGTCGCGTTTGCTGCGTCTACCGCTGCAGCGGTGGTCGAGTTGTGGGAGTGAATCCCCTCCAGACATTGTAGAAATAACACCGTCAGCAGCAGCAGGAACTGTCCGCACAGTAGGATGTAGTTCACCGAGATCCTCGCCATGCTGTGGTGCTATAATCCCCCTGCGGAGATGCGGTTAAAGGGGCATTTATGGAGATGTCTTCACCACCATCACTAACGGGTCGGGCAGCTCTCTGCTAGTTCCGTGTCGGCTCATGTGGATGACGCGGCGCCTGATTCCCCGCCCACTTAAAAAAAATCCTGCGATTGATGAAGTACCGGCAGATTGTGTTGCACTGGACTAAACCCACTAGCACACCTTTTCAGATATGAAACATCTCTTTTTCTGTCTTTTCACAATGATTGTACACATCCTCCATATTGTAAATAATGTTGTGTATCTTTAATTTATCTGCTTATAGGAGATACTGTCATTATAATATCCCACATTATACTTTTTACATATTATTTAATATTCTAATATCTGATATGCTTATATATTTTGACGTTGGATACTTTGACCTCTTAATCAATCCCCTGATTTGGCAATGTAAATGTTTGCATCTCATGCCAATCAAGCTTTTTTTAATTGAATTGAATGTGTGTTCTCCTTGACTCTTTCTTATCTAGTGGGGTCCCTCAATAGCTCTGGGGTTGTCCCCCACAGGACTCTAGGGGAACGACGGCAAACCCCAATATAATCTTGGATCCAGAGGTTCGACTGATAGAGGATAAATGGTCCTAAAATCAGGGGCTGATTGGAGAACACAAAGTCATGGAATAAACAGTGGTGGGTTTCTCTTGTGGGCATAACAAAGAAGAAACGCCCTTACCTTTGAGCCCCTTTCCACAGGAAGGAAAAGGGGTATGCACACTCATACACACACACACACACACACACACACACACACACACACACACACACACACACTAACACACACACACAGTGTTGTGATAATAAGTGTTGAGATATCATTTTGATCATTTATTTACACCACAATAGATAGTATAATGTCTCATCTACTGTCTCTTGTACCAATACAATAGAACCGATACAGTATCAACATATATAGAGTAGGCTGCCTGCTATTGTACTCGCATATCCTCACATCTTAAAGCTTAACACACACCGGCACCGAAACGGCACGTCAAAAAGAACGCCACCATTATTTTGGGCGTAGGTAGCCCACATCGGCCCCGCTAGGCTTCACGCCACTGTTCTTATCCCTAGTGTCGCCTGAAAAAAACGCTTTTTTAAAGCTGTTTGGTACATCCCGGCTTGATACAAGTTCCTGCACATATGGAGATTGTTGATGCACTAGATTAATAATGCTACAATGCAAAAAGAATGAGCAATGACGGTAAATAAAGTGTGTAAAGGGACCGTAAACAAAGTGCCCGACAGAACATAAAGTAACTATGAATTAATGTGACCATTGTAAGCACAAACAGAGGATCATGGGCATCAGGGCCATATACGTAGTCATAAAACAACTGGTATAACGTTATGGTAGCCTATAGCGACTTTGTTGATCTGCTTCTTTCAAAACATATCGGTTCAGCGCGCTGCTTCCTATTGGTGCTATAGGGGCGACTTTTGACGTGCGTGAAATGCGTGTGTGGCCGGCTTCAGCCTCTATTCATGAGCGGTCTTCATGTGGTCCAGGTCTGTCTCTTAGGAGGGTCCTGCTGCCTCTGATTACTTGAGGTCGACTCTGTTGTATTCTATGTACTTAGAATAGAATACATATACTGTGTATTTAAATGTAATTCAATGTATTTTAATTGATATGCAAAGCACTTTGAGCATCTGGCTGAAAGTATTATTATTATTATATAACAATACCATTGATTATTATAAGAATGAGTCACAATCAACACTGTTGGTTGTGACTCATACTTAAATGCTCAAATTGAAGTATAGTATACAGGCCTAAAGAGGGACAGACAGGCCCATAGAGGCCTGCAGGACAGACAGACAGGCCCGCAGAGATGGACCTAGGACGGGACAGACCACCCTGGAGCCAGTGTCCTCAGGGACCCCTGTAGTCTGTTTTAGGGACCCCCCCCCCCGGGTCCGAGTGGGAGGAGGTCCCCCTGACAGCAGGGTCGCAGGCACGCCGTGAACTCTGGGTATTTACAGGGGAACGACAGCTTTGGGGGCGCCGAGGGGGGGTGGGGGGGGTGGAAGTCCACGCACGGTTTCCCTGGGAGGTAGTTGGGGAGGAACGGGGGCGCGTGGAAGCTGGGGTACGGATAAAGGACGTACCCCCCGAACGGAGACACGCCCACCAGACCCTGCGGACAAAGACGCACAGACGACCACAACAACAGCCTGATCATAATATGAATATTAGTAATTATTATTATAATAATATTACCGTTATATTTCTGTAATCGTCATTATTGTCATACCTAAATCACCACCAATGTTATTTTTACTGATTGCAATTTTTATTTTTGATATTCATATCAATACTCGTATTAATAATACTTATTATAATAATATAACCATTATATTTCCATAATCATCAGTATTGTCATACCTAAATCGCTATCAATGTAGCCTTTATAGATTCATGTTTTTATTGTAAATACTGTACCAGCGCCTGGTGCTGGAAGTGAAGCGGAAGGCCCGCTCTGGCGGCGGTCCTGACGTGGTGAGACGGGGGGCCGGGGTCCAGGGCGGTCCCTCCGTAGGGCGTCACACTGCGGGGGGCCGTGGGGCGGCCCTTCAGCGGGGCCTGGTGCCCGCCCACCTGGCCAGGGGGGCCCGTCTCCCCGCCCCCGTCTCTGCCACTGGGGGGTCTCGGTCCGTCTGGGGGACACCCGGACCCCCGGGAGGGGCGGTCGCGCCCTGCTTTGATTTCTCTCCCGGTCACAAAGCATCTGTGGGGGTCTCCCGGCGTCCACACGCGTCCTTCAGCGGTCCTGTTGACCCCGGGCCCTGGCTCGCCGGCGCCTTCCCCCTCCGTCCCTGCGCCGGTAGGGGGCTCCGGGGTCGGGGTGTCGGAGGGGCGGTCTCTCGGAACACGGGGCGGTTCCAGGGGACCACGCGCCGCGTCCTCTCCGTGGTCCTCAGAGCCGGCTCCGGGGTCGCTGTCGCTGTCCCGCTGCGCTGGAAGGACAGGACATGAGTTCGTGAGACAAGGGGTTCATATCTGAACACATCCCGGTCTGCTCACACCAGAGAGAGGAGAGAGGGGACGACAGGAGAGAGGGGACGACAGGAGGAGGGGACGACAGGAGGAGGGGACGACAGGAGGAGGGGACGACAGGAGGAGGGGACGACAGGAGGAGGGGACGACAGGAGAGAGGGGACGACAGGAGAGAGGGGACGACAGGAGGAGGGGACGACAGGAGGGGACGACAGGAGGAGGGGACGACAGGAGGGGACGACAGCAGAGAGGGGACGACAGGAGGAGGGGACGACAGGAGAGAGGGGACGACAGGAGGGGACGACAGGAGAGAGGGGACGATAGGAGGAGGGGACGACAGGAGGAGGGGACGACAGGAGGAGGGGACGACAGGAGAGAGGGGACGACAGGAGGAGGGGACGACAGGAGAGAGGGGACGACAGGAGGAGGGGACGACAGGGGGAGGGGACGACAGGAGGAGGGGACGACAGGAGAGAGGGGACGACAGGAGAGAGGGGACGACAGGAGGAGGGGACGACAGGAGGAGGGGACGACAGGAGAGAGGGGACGACAGGAGGAGGGGACGACAGGAGAGAGGGGACGACAGGAGAGAGGGGACGACAGGAGAGAGGGGACGACAGGAAGAGGGGACGACAGGAGAGAGGGGACGACAGGAGAGAGGGGACGACAGGAGGAGGGGACGACAGGAGGAGGGGACGACAGGAGAGAGGGGACGACAGGAGAGAGGGGACGACAGGAGAGAGGGGACGACAGGAGGAGGGGACGACAGGAGGGGACGACAGGAGGAGGGGACGACAGGAGGGGACGACAGGAGAGAGGGGACGACAGGAAGAGGGGACGACAGGAGGAGGGGACGACAGGAGGAGGGGACGACAGGAAGAGGGGACGACAGGAGGAGGGGACGACAGGAGGAGGGGACGACAGGAGGAGGGGACGACAGGAGAGAGGGGACGACAGGAGGGGACGACAGCAGGCCGTACCCGGGGATGTGGAGGAACGGGAATATCCCCGTGGTGAATCCTTGACCCGCTTCCCCTTGTTTCTGTTCCTCCTCGTCTCTGAGGTCCTCTGGGATGAAGGCTGCAGTTTCCTTAGGTGAAAGAAAACGGGAAAGTTCTGAAACGTTTTCAGAAATGTAAATATTGCTCTACTGTTTGACAAGATTCACTCATGACAGGGTTAGTTATAATATAAATCAGCTTAAAATACTTTAATTCAATTGTCTACAATCTTGCTGTAATGCATCAATAACAAACGGCTCTGTATCCACATTTTAAGCACCATATATTTGACAAATGGGTGGGAAATGGCATACATATGATAATCAATTCAAATAGTTTTAAAGAGAAGGTAGTAAAACAGAACCCTGCCTCTTCTCTCTGCGACCGTTCCCCGTCTCCCGGAAGCCTTTGGCAAAGGGGTTGTTGTCTATCTTTAGCTGAGTCACCTGAAGAAGACAACATGTTGGGATCCATCTCATACAATTTCAAATGAACAAGTCTTTGTCTATCAAACCCTGATCAGAGTATATCTTTGTTGTTATAATTATAACATATGATATAAATGAACTGGTCTACATTCAAGTTGGTGAGATAGTCTTCTACCCAATAACGTTTGGTTTACTGTTTCCCATTACATAGGAGTACGACCCTAAGGTTATAAGCCTGCTTGTTACCTTGTCATTCTGGTAGGCTGTCACCGCGATGAACTCGGTCTCAGAGAAGATGCAGGTTTTAAAGGTGCTGTATGGAAGCTTCTGGATGTCATTGGCCTTCACCACGTGAAACCTTGGTTGATATTTGTGCATTGAATTAAGAATGGTCTGAAAAAGAAAAAAGAAAACCCGAGTTTACAAATGTATTTCTAATATTTTCTAATCTTATGTCATCAAATTGTGTCCTTTTACAGCTGCAATGCAAATGTATAAAAGCTCAACCAATTACATCAGGGTGAAAGCTCTGGTGACATAAGAAAAACACCAACACTTAACTACCCATTCCTGGATTTAACGTAATGCTGTGTAATGTTTTAACAGTCTGACGTACAAAGCCGTGCTTGTCCGAGATGTTGTTGGTTAGTTTGAGTTTGTTGAAGTTGACCGTCTTGGCCATCCAGTGGTCCCCCGAGGCGGGACTGTCCGGGTGGAGGTACATGCGTCTGGGCATCTCCGGGTCGGCCTTTCCTGCGACCATCCAGTGGCCGTTATGGAACTTGTACCTGAAGTCATCTGTCGCCACGATATCCATCAGCAGGATGTACTGAGCTTGCTTGTTAAGACCAGAACACTTGACTTTGAACGGCGGGAACATGCGCCTGGAAGGCATACAAACGTAACATCACTGAAATTAACGCGTAAAGCTCTGAACGGTGACGGTCTGAGTTGAGCGTCTTTCCATATTTACCTCCCAGATTTAGTGATGACCATCTCTGTGCCGTGTGTGTGGAACTGTCTCCAGAGCTCCTTTGCTTCCAATTGAACTTTGGGTTCCTCGTCCTCCAACCCCTCTGTCTCCAACACGTCGCGCGGCCTGGGGGTCGTGCCCAAAACGGACGGCTGTGGTTTCAGCGTCGTTTGGCAAAGAAGGTGTTCCATTCTGGGCTGATGGCGCGCGACAGGCGATCCGATGGACCCACGTGACGTTAGCGTGGTGGGCGGGAAGAGAGGGTACCCCCCCAGTACCGACCCGAGGGACACGTCCGCCACTCCATTCGTAGAAAAGCCATGCGTAAAGTCGCCAGAGACGCACTGATCCAAGCGGTTGTGCATGACTTTGCGCCTCGCTATGGCTTTAATTGGAGTGAAGTCATAATGGTGCAAATTAATTTAACTCGAATTAAAAGCTTACTCTGCATCTTTCAGCTCATCAGCAAGCACTACACGAGGCCAGCGATTGTAGTTCTCCACGAGGGCAGAAGTGTTGCCGTAGTGCGTCCCTACCGTGAACCTGCGCGCCTCTGATGCACCGCTGGTGTTTGGTCTCCGCTGGCGCCCGGGGGGAGCTGGCTCTGGTCTGCTCGGACTCAGGGTTTTACACTCAGCAGTGGGAGGGGCCGACACACAACATCTATTAAGAGGACAGGACGTGTAATAATGCACAATAATGTTCATCACCAGCCACGCATTGCTCAGGTTTGTAAATGTGTATTAAAGTAGTTGGGTTTGAGTTTGTTTAATTGTCGTTCATATTAAAATAATTTACACAATACAGTCGCACAAGACGGCATTCTGTACGACTGAAGAAAGAAGTGTAATTTTGTTTGTGTTGTGGGTGTGCAAGTTTATGCCCATCAGTAACAAGAGAAAAGTATAAAGAATCTTGATAAGTGTACAGTATTTCAATGTACTGTGACATCTAATTGTCACAGTACATTGAAATACAATCCTTCTTTATCTCAAACATTACCAAATGTAATATGTGTGCATATGAGTTCACTGAGGCCACCTCCATACCCCCATAACAGGTGAGGGTATACTGGGCCCTAGCATCAGCTGCAGGTACCACATTACAAACATTTAACCTTTTAACAACCAGGTAAAAGAAGACATTTTATAAGACGTGTTCAGAAGTGTGTGTATGTGTGTGAATGTATGTTTGGTTGTGTGTGTGTGTGTGTGTGTGTGTGTGTGTGTGTGTGTGTGTGTGTGTGTGTGTGTGTGTGTGTGTGTGTGTGTGTGTGTGTGTGTGTGTGTGTGTGTGTGTGTGTGTGTGTGTGACTGTGTGTCTGTGTTTGTGTGTGTGTGTGTGTGTGTGTGTGATTGCATTTCCATGTGTGCATTTTTGTTTGTGTGCGTGTGTCTTTATGTGTGTGAATGTGTGTGTGTGTGTGTGTGTGTGTGTGTACATGTGCGTTTGTGTGTGTGGTTGTGTCCGTGTGTGCGTGTATGTGTGTGTCTATGCGTGTGTGTGTGTGTGTGTTTGTGTGCGTGCGGACCGTCCCTCACACCTGGGCTATTTGGACAGGACAGGTAGTGGCTAGGTGAGAGCAAACATCTCAGGCCTCTGGAGGTGGGAGGAATGTCGTTTAGTGGTGGAGTGGAGGTGCTAAAGGAGAGGAGGGGCGGGGCCACAGGAGAGGAGGGGGCGGGGCTAAAGGAGGTGAGGGGCGGTGCTTGTTTCAATCCCCAATGTCCACAATCAACCTGTGAGCGTGGGTGTATGTGTAAGTATGTGTGTGTTTGTGTGTATGTGTCTGTGTTTGTATGTGTGTGTGTGTGTGTGTGTGTGTGTGTGTGCGTGTGTGTATGTGTGTGTATGTGTCCGTGTTTGTATGTGCGCGTGTGTGTGTGTGTGTGCGTGTGTGTGTGCGTGTGTGTGTGTGTGTGTGTGTGTGTGTGTGTGTGTATGTGTATGTCTGTGTGTGTATGTGTGTGATTCACAGGGTGATGCAAAGTATTCCTCACATTTTCCAGCCCTCAGATCCTTCTAGAAAGTGTGAGTCTGAGTGGACGAGGGTCTGGAGGAGGGGTGAGAACATTACACAACGCTCCATGTTTGGGAATCTCGGAAAACACTTCAGAAACACGTTGGAAGAATCAGGGAACCCCTTAATTTGTCTTTCAAACCATCGTTTTGAGAGGTGGTTATGAAGACGTATTACATGTTGACCGAGCCACTGTTGCTGCAGTTTTCTTATTGAATATTGAACACTTTATCGTGATATTATGTACAGTTTCCTAGACATCATGTTACTCCACTCACCATGCCAGAGTTGAATGTCGAATAAACGTACACGTGTTGGATATCTGTTGGAGAGCAGAGCTGTAACTTCAGAAGAGGTCACATTTGACCGGGTCAGGTAAGAGAACAGACAGGCAATGAGACAATAACTCCAGTGCTAAGGCAGGGGGGGGGGAAACCCTAGGGAGACCGTGCCGCCTGCTCAGTAGAATTCATGAATTGTCATGAATTGTAAATAGGCTTCTTACTGTAGACCTGATATTATTTTTTAGTAAGATCATAAAGTTATCAGCTGATATCTAGTTCGGACCAAGCCTCTATGACTGCTGTATTGTACTGCAGTGGGAAGAAAGCGTGACACCCTGTTTTCTATTTTATGACTGAATGAGTGAATTCTCCCTCTCATAAATGCCTGTGCAGACACACACACATCGATGGAGCGAATAAACTAGCGACTGTGATCTGACCCGAACGACATAGTTAACGTTATAATAGTCCATAAAAACTTGAAACGTAAGCAAGTTCCATCAATATTTCATTGCACGCAACTATGAATGAATGAAGAAAGGGAATACATCAAAATTGTTTACTGTTACTTTGACAGAAAACTTGAAACGAGAGGTTGGTTCATGCGGAGAAAAACAGCAACTGAAACAACAACTGTCTAAACGCAAACGGAGGCCATGAATCTTATTTGTGAGCGGGTCGGGAATGAGGAAGCCGTTTGAGCTAAGGAGCAGAAGACTCCAGAAATCAATGTTCACACATTAGAACAATGAGCTTATTGAGAGATGAGTGGATCGAAGAGGAACGCGCTGTAAAAAGCCTTCTGACTGCAGTGTGTCGAGTGATGACTTGATGACTTCTGGTGTGTTTCCACGGGTGCATCTTAAACAACCTTTTAGAACGTAAGCAAAGCACAGTCGAGAGAACAATCAATTACCCCAGGACAGAGTAAGGAGGTTTAATATGAGGACAAAAAGGATATGGGTGTTTCGTTTGTAAATACACAACCGGAAATACTGAAATGTATTTTATAAATTGTGTTTTTAAAAAAAACTAACCTGATTTATCTTTACAGATTTATATGTTTCGGGATGTATATAGATCTTTTTTACACATCATAAGCATGGTGTTACAACAAGTCATGAATATTCAACAGAGTATTTAAATATACGATAGCGTTTTTTATTGAATATAGCTTTTGTTGTTTCAATAGCTGATTACTAACTAGATTATTAAGAATACAAATAGCACCATGTCATTATGAATACTTATTATTAACTTATGTGATTATTTTAACATATTAATGATAACTCCTTGACAAATATACTTTTCTGAATGACTTTAATCAAAACACGTTCTATTTTTAGTTACAATCTCAAATTAGTTTACCTTTCAATTTTAATTTGATTGCTGGTATTGAGGAAATAACGGTCATCTGACTCAAACAAACATTTAATCATTAAGTGAATGTGTTAGAGAGAGGAGTGCAAAGTGCTGCGTTACAGCACCACGCCATCACCCTAAAAGTCCCCGTGGACAGATTATAGCAGGCTATTAATCCATCTCTTCTCACTTCCAGCTGAGCTGATTTAGACACTTTCCACTACAAGTTGCAGCACTATTTTGTTTAATGTAGAGGCTGGCAGACACACGCTAATTTTGTGAAGTAGCTTTTCACTGCCTGACACGTCAATCGTTGATTCAGGCAAAGTTTATAGGAGGAATGTGTTTAAGGCCCAGACAACAGCTTGCATTGTCTGCTACAGTCGTCAGCCATTTTAGTTCTTATGTTTTATATCAAACCCACAATGCATCACCACTCTTTATGTAATGCTTATGTACACGTTGTTACATCCTGGCTCAATGGTGTGCATAAACAAGAGGGAAACCACCATTCAGCAAAGATGAACATTCCTCTTTGCTGCATATTATTGGCAGTTATCTATTTTCTTCAAATACT
The DNA here is from genome assembly GCF_902167405.1 of Gadus morhua. Lineage (NCBI taxonomy): Eukaryota > Metazoa > Chordata > Actinopteri > Gadiformes > Gadidae > Gadus > Gadus morhua. The sequence goes on along the minus strand of NC_044058.1, from coordinate 27,644,183 downwards.
GTACGCATTCGGCAGGATTTTCAATATGGATTAATAAAGCATTATCTTATCTTATTCAACTTCGCATAATAGTATAGAGTTATAAACAAATATGTATAAACGTGCAAATATAAATGAATGAATCAATAATTTGATGAATCTTTGGCATGATGTCGATGATCAAACTGTTTTCTGAACAACGAGTCGTTGAACAGCCACGTTGATGATTGAGACGTCGATGGAGGAAGTTGCCTAAGGACCCAGCCCTAATGGCTCACATTCCCTCGGAAATGAGCTCTTCAATTAGTCGCGTCTTTCCGCAGGTCAGCACTGCGAGTGGGTGGGTGGGTCGTTGTTTGTGGTTGGGGGGGGGGGGGGGGGGAGACTGCCCCATTAAAGACCGTCTGACACGGCCAGGCGTCATATCTCACCCACAGATCGACCGGCCATACCCCCCGCAGTAGCGTGAGTATTTATGTTCGGAGGTGTTTGTCTGTGCCTGATGCGCGCCGTGTTGGGGGGAGTGTTGGGGCTCGAACTCTGCAGTCTCTTGAGTGCACGGATGGGTTCCACGATGAGGAACCTGCAGACATGATGAGACAAACTGTGGAAAAGATGGTTCAGATGATATGTGAATTGATGTGAAACTTGAAAACTGAAACATATGCGTAAGCCAATCCAGCATTTGCCATGAAATAAACGCTCGGTTTACCCATCATCCTAGTCAGTTGACCTTTCTCCAGTTCTCTGGAGAAAGGTCAGTTTTCTCCTTTCTTCATTATGTATCTGATCTCACAAAATGTGTGAACCTCTTCCACAAATCTCACTATTTCTATAGACCTAAGCAGAATATTTCTTTAATTTGCTTTGTTCATTAGAAAACGGCAATGGCCATATGTTTTATACGTACAGCATGCATCACCACCAGACAATAAAACGTCTGTTTGTGTGAATCATTGTAGCAATATCAGTGGATGAGGTTTAGTTATTTCTGTTCGTTTCATAGTAGACTTGTCGTTGACAATTTGTTTTATATCGATATAGTGATATCATTACATCAAATATATGGACAGATACTGATTTGTATAAAGTGTATTGCTACACAATTAGTCTGCTTAACTACACATCACATCACACAACACAACCATCATTATTATTTTATTTATATATTCTTATATAATCAGTCCAATGTGCTATTCCATCAACGAAACAACTGACAACAAATACTTCTTTGGTAAAAATCGGGTCGGTTTTAGGCTATTACCAATTCACACTGGAGTCTGGAATCAATAAATTAATCTCCTTCAAAATCGAATGAATATGAAATAGTAAATGTGGGCGGAGCCTAGCAAGCTGTCCAATGGTAGACATGGGCTGGCCGTAGAAGGCTGTCCAATAAGAAAACGTGGGCGGAGTTTGGCGGATTATCCAATAGTAAATCTGGGCGGAGATTATCTTCAAAATGGCGGACGCCGTGACCAAAGTCTACCGATCACTGCCTTCGGATTCACTGGTTTACCTGAAAACTCTCAGTAAATCGGTATGTTTGTTACTGGTTTTGTGTGTCCTGCTGGGCAGCTCGTCCGCCGACAATGTGTACGAGATGGAGGAGTTCCTGAAGCGGGAGTACTCGCTGACCAAGCCCTACCAAGGTAGTGATCATCACCGACACCCTCACTGACACCCCAATTGACACCCTCTCTAATCCCGTTTTACTCCGTGACTAGAGCTTCAATGACGACATAATGACCAGTTTACCATCAGTTCACAACTATTTATGTTGTGTACGTTGAGATGACAAGACAATACAAATAATACCAGACACACCACCTTACAGTTACCACATAAGACAAGACCAATCATACGAGACAGACACACCACCTTAAAGTGACAAGACAAGGCCTTAAAGGTACCAGAACATACAACACCAATAATACAAGACCGACCACCTTAAAGGTACCTGAACGTACAATACCAATAATAAAAGACACCACCCTAAAGTTACAAGACAGACCACCCTAAAGTTGTAGGAAACGATTAGGAAAACGTGGACATTATTAATAGGGACTATTCATAGTAATTAGACATTTCCCACACAGCAGGCTGAGGTATCACTGTGTTGTATAAATAAATTACATTATTCTTCAGCAATTATGTATTGAAAGGAATCAATAACTATTCCTAAACGACATGGAATGGACGGGAGAGGGAGAGACGCCTGTAAAGAGAAGCTTCTGGAATCAGTGTTGATATTCAATGTGAGGATTCTGCTGTCTGCAGGGCTGGGTTCCTCAAGTTCGTCTCACTGGGACCTGATGGGCAACGCCATGGTGACCCCAGACCACGTGAGGTTGACCCCTGACCTGCAGAGCCGACAGGGGGCGGTTTGGAGTCGGATCGTAAGTCCCCGATGTGTCACAGCAGATGAGTTCCCCGTATCGCACATGAACGCGTCGTAGCTCAACAGACTGAAGCTCACCAACCGGTGAACCCAGGGGGCGGCATCTGGGTCAGGAGGTGGAGCGGGGTGGGCTGGTGACCGGGAGCAGGGCCGCTGGGCTGCGGGGGAAACCTGGACAGTTGTGGGGGGGCCCAAGGCAGAGGGGGGGCCCATGGGAATAAAAAGGAAAAAAAAAGTTTTTTATTTTTTTTTAATTATCTACCAGCCTATAGTGCTAGGAGTCGCACACTGCTGCTAGGCCACGTCCCCCCCCCCCCTGTCAACAATCTCTACCCAACCCCACCCCTCCCCCCGTCAACAATTTAGCGCAGGGGGCTGGTAGGGGGAATTCGGGGGGGGGGGGGCATCAGTACCTCTTGTATACAGGGCCCATTGGTTCCACATCCCTGACGGTTGCTGGTTCGATCCCCGGCTCCTCCTAGCTGAGCGTCGAGGTGTCCCTGAGCAAGACATCTCACCCTGACTGCTCCCGACGAGCTGGCTGTCGCCTTGCGTGGCTGCCGCCACCGTCGGTGTGTGAATGTGTGTATGAAAGGGTGAAGGTTGGGCAGTATTGTAAAGCGCTTCGAGTGGCCGCTAGTTAGAAAAGGTGCTGTATGAATGCAGTCCTTTTAGCATTAACCATTAGCTCTTGGCCTTCCAGCCCTGCTACCTCAGGGACTGGGAGCTGCAGGTCCAGTTCAAGGTCCACGGCGAGGGGAAGAAGAACTTCCATGGCGACGGTGTGGCCTTCTGGCTCACCAAAGAGCGCATGCAGAATGGTAAGGGCCGGTTCACCTAGACTCTCCATAGCCTCCACCTTTGACCCCACAACCCTCTTAAGCACTTATTGTGTGTTTGTACGTCCTGGCACTTTACAATAGTACTAAGCATTGTGTAGCGCCTTATCCTACCTGTCTTTGTTGTATACAGGGAATGGGTTATCCTAGTGATTGTTAGTGCTTGGCACTTGTTTCTATGAACATCCTTATTGTACTGACAGCGATATATATGATTGAATATTGATGCTCTTTCTTCTGACAAATATTAATACGTTTCTATTTTATATAATATACTGATGATACTTTTTGACCCTTTTGTGTATATTTTTTAAGGCAAAATTTCAAAGTTTTCAGTTACAACGTGTTTTCGGGAGAGACATGCTGAGTAAATTCATCATGTTTTCAAACTCAAAAATAATCGTTTGAATAATCGTGATTTCAATATTGACCAAAATAATCGTGATTATGATTTTTTTGTTCCATAATCGATCAGCCCTACAAATACTTATTCCAAGTCACTTTGGATAAAAGCGTCTGCTAAATGTGTAGCTGGTAGCTCGAGCTGCCAGCTACAGCCGCCTTGAGAGCTTCTAGAACGTTCTGAACCTTTCCCCAGGCCCGGTGTTCGGCAACATGAACCTTTTCACCGGACTGGGGGTCTTTGTTGACACGTACACCAACGAGGACAAGAACCGCGAGGTGACGCACGCACGCACGCACGCACACACTGTACACATGCACTTTACACACACTCTTAATAAACACGCATGTGTGCGCACACTTTTGTGTCACTAACGATGTCGGTCGATGTCTTCAGTATTTCACGTTTGATACGGCTGTTGGTATCTTGATATATTGGAACTGCAGATATAATCTCTTCCCTATTTTATACCAATATTATTAATCCCTTAACCTGTATCGGTCGTTCACTAGTGTATGCGCACTACTCCACCTTATAGTATGGAGAGTGAGTACAAATGTTCACTAGTGTCTGCTCACCCCAGGTTAGTCCATCATGGTTAATGAGTATGCATGCTCCCTAGTGCATAATCACCACTTCAGGTAGCTCCACCATGATGGATTGTGAGCGTATTTGCAGAGTGTTGTTTATGGTCTTCACTGTGTCCTCCTCTCTCTGCTGCCCTGGACATGCAGAAGAGACAGACAGGAACTCAGGTAGCCTTTAGCCCTACCATCACTACATCATCTCTGGGCCTACTGTTTTTCCATCCTGATGATCTGGTCAATACTTTGAAGGGGCAAATGTGTCCCATACATATCTGTGTCTGTATTTAATCCTGCCTACGGATGTCACAGAACCAGAACTGTTTTATCACGACAGTAAAACCCCGGGTTAGGGGCTAACCAAAACCGTATCCATGATCCATGCGAGGTTCTCATCTGGTTTTGTCTGTCTGTCTATCTGTCTCTGTCTGTCGCTCTGTACTGTCGCTCTGTACTGTCTGTACTGTCTGTCTGTCTGTCTGTCTGTCGCTCTGTACTGTCTGTCTATCGCTCTGTACTCTCTGTCTGTCTGTCTGTCTGTCTGTCTGTCGCTCTGTACTCTCTGTCTGTCTGTCTGTCTGTTGCTCTGTACTCTCTGTCTGTCTGTCTGTCTGTTGCTCTGTACTCTCTGTCGCTCTGTACTCTCTGTCTGTCTGTCTGTCGCTCTGTACTCTCTGTCCGTCCCCTAGCGTGTGTACCCGTATGTGTCGGCCATGCTGGGTAACGGGACGCTGAGCTACGACCACGAGCGCGACGGGCGGCCCACCGAGATTGGCGGCTGCACGGCCATGGTGCGCAACGTGAACCACGACACCTTCCTGCTCATCAGATACATCAGGAGCCGGCTCACGGTAGGTCACCGCTGCTACGACGCTACCACAGGAGCTACCGCTAGGACGCTACCACGGGGGGCTACCGCTAGGGCGCTACCAGGGGGGGCTACCGCTAGGACGCTACCACAGGAGCTACCGCTAGGACGCTACCACGGGGGGCTACCGCTAGGACGCTACCAGGGGGGGGTACCGCTAGGACGCTACCACGGGGGGGTACCGCTAGGACGCTACCACCGGGGGGGTACCGCTAGGACGCTACCACGGGGGGCTACTGCTAGGACGCTACCACGGGGGGCTACCGCTAGGACGGTACCACGGGGGGCTACCGCTAGGACGCTACCACAGGAGATACCGCTAGGATGCTACTGCTAACATGCTTCTGCTAGGGGGCTATCGTTAGGCGCTACCGTTAGGCGCTAACGCTAGGAGGCCGACGCTACCACTAGGGGGCTACACTAGCGCTAAGGCAAGTGTTAGGTTTGTAGACTGACTCACCCCTGACTGACTCACCTCCGACTGACTCACCCCCTCCTCCTGTGTGTCTGCCTCTCTCCCCTGCTCCTCAGATCATGACGGACGTGGACGGCCACCGCGAATGGCGGGACTGTGCGGACATCTCGGGCGTGCGTCTGCCCCTGGGCTTCTACTTTGGGGCGACGTCTATCACCGGAGATCTCTCAGGTACATGAAGACCTCTTCCTCCCTCCCCACCATGTCAGTGAGAAGGTAGGGTTAGACGGTACATATCCAGGTCATTGAGGACCAGGTAGGGGTTAGATGGTACATATCCAGGTCATTGAGGACCAGGTAGGGGTTAGACGGTACATATCCAGGTCATTGAGGAGCAGGTAGGGGTTAGACGGTACATATCCAGGTCATTGAGGACCAGGTAGGGGTTAGACTGTACATATCCAGGTCATTGAGGAGCAGGTAGGGGTTAGACGGTACATATCCAGGTCATTGAGGACCAGGTAGGGGTTAGACTGTACATATCCAGGTCATTGAGGAGCAGGTAGGGGTTAGACGGTACATATCCAGGTCATTGAGGAGCAGGTAGGGGTTAGACGGTACATATCCAGGTCATTTCTGGAGCAGGTAGGGGTTAGACGCGTAGGGCTGTCAATCCTCCCCTCAAATCATATTCGAATTTCTAATGCTTCTTATGTTGAATATTCGAATAATATTCGAATATTTTAATGTTTTTTTATTTATTTTTTATTATATTATATACACCGATACCATCTTATTATTAGGCCTACGTCCCGCGTCCACTAGAGGGCGCGTCAACCAAATCTGTTATGTAACATTTACAACAAGTTTTACCAAATCAATACAAAACTTATATAAATAGGTAAGATATAACGCCAGAAATATTCAAGCAATGATGTTTAATGAAGAAGCTGATGTTCAATCATTCAAATACACACACACACTGCTATTTTACGATGTTATTCTTGGCTGTTTTGACCGTGGCTCTTCCTCAGCCGCTAACTGTTCTGCGTACTCCGAGTAATGCACTGAATGGAGGTGTGCGCTCATGTTGCTCGTAGTCGAGTGGTTCTTTAACGATTTACAGCATAATTTGCAAATGACGGTTTCTCTGGACGTAATCTTCCCGTTTCTCGATGGAAATCCGAAAGTTATGCTTTCCATCTCTGTGTCTGCTCGCGCGCTGCTTTCCACCATCTTGTAAGCATACAATGCCGAACGTCACGACGCACGACGTCGACTTTGATTCGCGTCGTTGCTAGGCAAAAGTTAAATGTAATTCTTGAGTTCGAACGTTAGTTGCCGCACTCGAATGTTCTCCTTTTTTAAAAATTCGAATTATATTCGAATAGCGAGGTTCGTTTTGACAGCCCTATTAGACGGTACATATCCAGGTCATTGAGGAGCAGGTAGGGGTTAGGCAGTAGATACACTTGGTCTAAAAACCAACTGCCATAAACCCTGACATAAAATTCGGATGTTGTTTTGTCCCCCACCCTTGCAGACAACCATGACCTGATCTCCATGAAACTGTACGAGCTGACGGTGGACAAGACGAAGGAGGAGCTGGAGCAGGAGGAAGAGGAGGAGGTGACCGTCCCCAGAGTGGACAACATGCAGCAGTTCATAGGTAACAACTCATTGGCCAATATACCTGCCGCACCAAGTTGATCTGCAGACAGTTGAACTATTATCCTGAGACCAAACACACACCACTGTTCAGCGTTAGGCAAATTACTCGTCTAAAGTTAAATTAAACTCTTTGAGCTCCGTGATTCATATAAATGACTGAAACTGTTCTTGTATTGTTATACTTTGGATGAAGAATAATGACGTTGGTGACAAGATGGCGGTGGTGAGAATTTGAGGCCTCGGCAGATGTGAGGCCAGTTTCTGTCTGAGGCTAGTGAGACTAGTTAAAGAGTAAGACTTCTGAAACTAGTTAGACTAGTTAAAGAGTAAGACTTCTGAAACGAGTGAGACTACTTAAAGAGTAAGACTTCTGAAACGAGTGAGACTAGTGAAACGAGTGAGACTACTGAAACGAGTGAGACTAGTTAAAGAGTAAGACTTCTGAAACGAGTGAGACTAGTTAAAGAGTAAGACTACTGAAACGAGTGAGACTAGTTAAAGAGTAAGACTTCTGAAACGAGTGAGACTAGTTAAAGAGTAAGACTTCTGAAACGAGTGAGACTAGTTAAAGAGTAAGACTTCTGAAACGAGTGAGACTAGTTAAAGAGTAAGACTTCTGAAACGAGTGAGACTAGTTAAAGAGTAAGACTTCTGAAACGAGTGAGACTAGTTAAAGAGTAAGACTACTGAAACGAGTGAGACTAGTTAAAGAGTAAGACTTCTGAAACGAGTGAGACTAGTGAAACGAGTGAGACTAGTGAAACGAGTGAGACTAGTGAAACGAGTGAGACTAGTGAAACGAGTGAGACTAGTGAAACGAGTGAGACTAGTGAGACTAGTGACAGGTTCACTGACGCGCTCCTAGCTGATGCGTTCCCCGCAGTGGAGCGAGGACAGGAAGTGGTCTCCTCGTGACGCCGTGTGCTTCCTGTGTTGCAGTGGTGGAGCTGGAGGAGGGGATGAGCGGCGTGCAGTATGCGGTGACGGCGTTGTTCTCCCTGATGGGCCTGGGGGTGCTAGCGGCCATCGGCCTCATGGCCTACGGACGCTGGAAGGAGAAGAGCCGCAAGAGATTCTACTGAACACACACACTTGCACATTATCACAGACACACGCAGTCATATAAACACACACACACACACACACACACACACACATACATACATACATACATACATACATACATACATACATACATACATACATACATACATACATACATACATACATACATACATACATACATACATACATACATACATAAACATGCACACTCACACATAAACACGCACATTCACACACAATCAGTCAGTTTCAGGCTCAGACACGCACACATTGTCACACACACTCGCATGCACGTACACACACAGACAATGACTGTACACCACTATGGTCGAGGAGGGGGGGGGGGGGGGGGGGGGGGTTGATGTGGGGGAGAGATGAGAGAGGGGAGAGTTGGAAAGGGAGATGGTGAGGGGGGGGGGGAGCAGCAGGAGGTTCCATGGGAGGGAGAGAGATACTGTTAGCTACTGTGAATAATGACCTGTAAGCATCTCATTGGACGTAGCCATATTTGCACTGAGGCCATAAACCGCCCGGTATAGCACACGCTATGCACACGAATAATACTAATATCACAACAATGATCCAGCACTTAACAACCATGGGGAGGCTGGGGGTTTGGGACGAGCCAGAGCTCTCCGCTGCCACTAGGGAGTGACGGTGGTGCGGGCGAGTTCCATTACTAGTGCCTACAGCGGTCTGCTGACTACTCTTACTGCACAGGTCGTGTTTAGTCGAACGTGGGGATGTTTCGCCACGCTCCCTGGGCTGTTCATCGGGTACGTCGGAGGAAGGTTGAAGTCGTCTTTGGGAAGTTTTGGACTAACAAGACTTGTACTCTGAAGACCAACCTTTCTTGTTCCTGTTTTGAAATTGTTGTACTTGTGACTTGTGAGGAGCTGTGGTGATGAGTTTGACCTGTGGAAATGAATAAAATGTGTTTTATGCCCCTTATGGGCAGTGCCTTAATCAAGATCTGTCTTCATTGAGTGGAATGCTTAAATATTCCATTAAGACTTTACTAAGGCAAAGGCTTTTTCTTTATCCCTCCATTTTCTTTTTTTCAAATCCAGATAATGAGAGTCAATAAACTTTAGTTTTCACTTAAAATATTTTTTTGGAAATTAAAAGATGTTAACATCTAGCTGTGTCCAATATTAGTGTTTGTGGACATGTCTGCATTGTGTCTACATGTGTTGGCGTCAAGACATCAGGGTCAAACTGGATCTCACTAGAAGTTGGATGGGTTATGTTTATGTGGAACATCTTTCCGGTTATGGTTCTTTCATGGCGGTCTGAAACTCAATCCATAACTGCGCCATTTCGAGACGGAAAGATACAATGTGATTAAAAAAAATGACTAAAAACAAAAAAAAAAATCAAAGGTTTTTGAGGCCGCACTTATGATCAAATACAAAATGGAAATGTATGTATTGCAATCAAACCTTTATTGTAGCCTATCAGCAATGACGTTATCTGGGACATTTGTGTTCACTTTTCTAGCTGTTATCCAGTGAGACCGCGGCAGTCTGCCTGGAGAAGCACTCATTTTATTCATTGGTTGTTTTTTGTAATTTCCTGTTGATTTCCTGTTTAGTGTAATAGTTTACATACTTAACAAATCGCCATCTACAATCTCCTTTTATTCCCAGACTTGTTACTATGAGTCAGATCGGTCGGTGAATCATCACCAACGTTGTGTAATTGTACAGCAGATTACTGGTAATAAGGTCATGGCAGTGAATGTGTTCATGCTGCTTAGGTCCATGTTTTTTTATCTGTTGTTAGTATCATCTTTGGGCCAACCAAAGTGAAAACAAGAACTTTTCATGCTGGGATTACAATAAAAGTCACTAGGGTGAAGTGGTGTGTAGCTGTTTGTTTTCTTGGTATTGTACCTATATCCTTAGCGTTCCCTAACATTAACCTCTTCTCTGGGGCCCTTGTAAACGAATAGATTTGTGTTAACCAGCTCTCTTCATTCACTCAATCGGGGCAAACTAGCGCAATATGCTAAAGATATATGGGTTAGCATATGGGTTCGCTTCCCACTCAACTAGCACCATATGCTAGAGCCATGTACTATTCTTCTAGAAACCAAACTACTTATTCCAGCAGCTGCTAGTGCGGTAAAACAGGCTATACTTCTATAGAATACTTGACGGTCTTTTAGTGGCCGATAGTCTCGTATCAGCTCGCTCCTGTCCCCTTGCCCCTCACTCCTCCACCTTAGGTTCAAGTTATTTTATTCGTCAACATAACAGGCAAGCAGTCATAGCTGGCAACGAAATGTTTGTTGTTGACATGACTGCTTGCCTGTGAATGTTGTGGTCACCTGGCGAACAACATGCAGAGGAACACTTCAAATTCCCATCTCCCTATTGGTCAGGTTGAGACAGAGACTGCCTCTACCAACAGCTCCCTGTGTCTCCTCCTGCTTGTACCTGGGGGCAGGTGTATCTGTACACAGCTGGGCCCCTACCTGTAAACAGGTGAGCTTTTACCTGCACTCAGGTGAGTCTACCTGAGCACAGGAACCACCTCAGCGCCACCAGCCCCCGGTCTGTCGGACCCTCTTCGCCCACCGGAGTTCTGCGTCAGTAAGTGAGTGTCGATATTCTAGTACTGTCCAGTTGTTTTATGGTGGGATGTAATTACATTTGAGAGGTGGGATATTTTTAAGATTAACATTAAGATAAACCATACATTTAGATTCGGCTTGGCTTGGTGTGTGGTTTAATAAGATGACTTTAATCATAAACTTAATTGCTTATAAGAGATTTCTGAACTACAGCAGCTGATTGATGTGAAGAGAATTGAGAGCTTTAATGTTGATGAGCTAAAGAAGAGCTTTGTGATGAGTGTTGTCAGGGCCACTGGCATCAGGCTCAGTGTTGTCACACCAAACACACGCGTCCTTTAGGCTGTCTTGCTCACCCCAGGCCGCGTCACCCTGGGACAGACGGGCGTCTGGTGTAGTGGTCGGGGGTTTGACTCCCAGCCCAACGGTTATGGGTTTACGTTAACATTTAGGGCATTTAGCAGATTAGGGTTTGATTCCCCAATGTCAGCAGGCTACCCGTTGGTTTCCTAGCGCCAGATGCCTCCTAGCTCCTAGCTCTTCTGAAGGACGCTTCACCTTGGGTCTGCTAAATGACTGGTGAGAAGTAGCACTCCAAAAGGCTTGTTTGAGTGAAACCCTCTCTGCTCCTGTTCGGCAGCGAGGGCCGCGAGCGAAGCGGGCAGAATGGATCACCATCAGGCGGACTTCCTGAAGACTCTCATTGGTCTCCTCAACTTCCTCTGCTGGGTGCGTTCCATACTCACACTTCACATCACCTTCTCAACGCACACACTGGGAACCAGTCGCCTCTCGACGCACACACTGGGAACCAGTCGCCTCTCGACGCACACACTGGGAACCAGTCACCTCTCAAAACACACACACACACGAACACTGGGAACCAGTCGCCTCTCAACACACACACAATGGGAACCAGTCACCTCTCAACGCACACAGACTGGGAACCAGTCACCTCTCAACGCACACAGACTGGGAACCAGTCACCTCTCAACACACAAACACGGAACCAGTCACCTCTCAAAGCACACAGACTGGGAACCAGTCACCTCAACACACAAACACTGAGAACCAGTCACCTCTCAACGCACACAGACTGGGAACCAGTCACCTCTCAACACACACACACTGGGAACCAGTCACCTCTCAATGGGAACCAGTCGCCTCTCAACACACGAACACTGGGAACCAGTCACCTCTCAACGCACACAGACTGGGACCCAGTCACCTCTCAACACACACAAACTGGGAACCAGTCGCCTCTCAACGCACACAGACTGGGAACCAGTCACCTCTCAATGCACACACACTGTGTTGTGTTGTGTTGCCTCCAGCTGTGTTGTGTAACAGATGTGTTGTGTTGCCTCCAAGTGTGTTTGTTGTGTAACAGGTGTGTTGTGTTGGGTAACAGGTGTGTTTTGTTACTGTTGTGTTGTGTGTCCAGGGGTTCGTGGTGTAACAGGCGTGTTGTGTTGTGTGTCCAGGTGTGCGCTGTGTTCGTGGTGTAACAGGTGCGTTGTGTTGTGTTGCGTGTCCAGGTGTGCGCTGTGTTCGTGGTGTAACAGGTGCGTTGTGTTGTGTTGCGTGTCCAGGTGTGCGCTGCGTTCGTGGTGTAACAGGTGCGTTGTGTTGCGTTGCGTGTCCAGGTGTGCGCTGCGTTCGTGGTGTAACAGGTGCGTTGTGTTGTGTTGCGTGTCCAGGTGTGCGCTGCGTTCGTGGTGGGCTTCGGGGAGTTCCAGAGGATGAACTCCCTGTTCGGGGCCGTGGTGCCCGGCTTCCTGCCCATCTACCCCACCAACACGCTGATCGTCACGGGCACCCTCGCCTGCTGCGTGTGCTACGTGGGAGTGCTGGGGGCCATGAAGGAGAACCGCTGCATGCTCATCATGGTGGGGGGCCACGCAGCCACACACACACACACACACACACACATACACACACACACACATACACAGGCTCTGACACATACACGCAACGTGTCACACACACAGCCTCTAAAACACACACACACACACACACACACACACACACACACACACACACAGGCTCTGACACATACACGCAACGTGTCACACACACAGCCTCTAATACACACACCTACACACACACACACTAACACACAGCCTCTAATACACACACACACACACACTAACACACAGCCTTCAACACACACACACACACACACACACACACACACACACACACACACACACACACACACACACACACACACACACACACACACACACACACACACAACTTCATACCTGTCAATCTCAAAATACAAAGAAGTTTGTCAGCATAAATTTGTTAACGTATCATAATTAACTCTAGCCATACACCTAAACATACCCATACCATTATTTTACATATATTGCTGTACATGACCATATAAATTATTCATATAGCTGCTAAATTACTGTGTTTTTCTCCCGTTTCAAAAACTGATGCCTTGTGGTTCTTGTAGTTCTACCTCCTGCTCTTCATCCTGATACTGGTGGAGTTGGCCATGGGCATCTTGTTCATGGTCTACGTCACAAAGGTACTTCTCTGTGTGATTCAACATTGATTCAAAATTGCCCAATTTTTTTAAATTGATTGATTAAATATGTATTAAAAAGATTGATTAAGGAAATTTAAAAAAATGGGGACTTTTGGAGACATTAACCCGAGGGCGACTTAAATATTTTTTTTGAAAACGGTAGAATTTTTATAAGGGAGTGCAGTACTGCGTAGTCGCCATGAGAAGGCGCTAGAGTGTTAGAGTTAAAATGAGTTGCGATGCTCTGAGGTGTGACAGTGGGGGGCTTTCCTCCCTGCAGCTTGACAGCTACCTGGAGAGCGACCTGATGGGCAGTCTAGAGGCGCTGAGGACCGCCCAGCCGGACACCAACAAGACCCTCCGTGACGACTTTGACGCCCTCCATTACCTGGTGGGCGGGAAACCCCATGCACAGACATAGATATGCATATAGACGCGCACGCACGCACGCACGCACGCACGCACGCACGCACAGTAGACAGACACACAGACGCACACACACAGACGCACACACACTCTTGGATATGGATGCATGAATGTACGCACGCGCGCGCACGCACGCACGCACGCGCGCACGCACACACACGCACACACACACGCACACACGCACACACACACACACAAACACAGGTTTCACTATAAACGTTCATCGTTAGAGGGAACTGATTCTTGAGGTTTTTATTTTTGTAACCCATGGATCTTCCATGCAAATGCAATTTGTTTTTCATGCTTTGTGTTAGATATCAGCCTACTGCTACTCATACTACTCCTTATAATGTGTACTACAACTACAATGCAACACACACACACACACACACACACACACACACACACACACACACACACACACACACACACACACACACGCGCGCACGCACGCAAATGCACATGCACACACCAAACAGATTAGATGAAGCAGCAGAAATGGCAATCCGATGAGCATTTGCTGTAGCATCCGGCAGATGTTCCAGAGCCTTTGCAACCAAGCAAATTAAAATTCTGTTGGAAGTATATCAGGGCCTTGAATGGGCAGTTCAACCATTTAACACATTAAGGCCAAGTGAAAACTGCTCAGAAAAATCCAAATTCTTTGACATATAGCAACCTTTCTTTTTACAGTTACGCAAATATTTACTTTTATTATAGAGTAATACAGTTACTAACTCAGTTACTTTTTGGAACAAGTAGTGAGTAACTTTAACTAATTACTTTTTAAAAGTAACGTTCCCAACACGTCTACTGCTACAATACATCTCATCATAATGTGTACTACTACAATACAACCCATCATAATGTCTACTGCTAATACATCTCATCATAATGTGTACAACTCATCATAATGGGTGCTAGTATTACAATACAACTTATCATAATTTGGACAACAACAATACAACTCATCATAATGTGTACTAGTACTACAATACTATACAACTCATCTTTGTACATATTCAACACTTCTACAGTGTTAGTCTGACAGAAGGAGGAAGCATTGCTTTATCCTCCAGGCTGCCCACACATATGCTGACATAATGAAGCATACTCTATAAATATGTGTAGAACATCTGTGTAATGAATCCATTTATGGGCTTTAAACCGGACAGTTCCAGTGCTGTGGAGTCCGCGGGGAGGCCGACTGGGAGGGAAACGCGCCGGTCTCATGCTGCAGTCAGGAAGAGTGTGACAGCGCCCCCTTCGACACCTGGTCAGAGGTAGGTACTACACCCAGTGCCTCCGAATCAAAGACGCGTCAATGAATCACCCTCTCGACCTATGGTTACCTGTTCTTCGGTAGTACAATGGAAATGTATTGCAACTCAATGGAATTGCTGATGTATTTCACTGAATATTTAGATATTTTAACTGAAAATGTAAACTATTTCCGTGGCTAGCTGTTTGGTCCAACAGTTAAAAAAGCAACTGTAGGACCGTTAAGAATCAAGTGTTTATTAATAGGCATTACAAGACTCATAGTTCTCAAACAGTTTTAAACATTTAGGCTATAATTATTGTGTAAAAGTTAAGTCAATAGTAAAAATCGAAATCTATAATTCTAAGAAATCTTATGAAGAGAATGTGAGCTAGTGTGTGTGTGTGTGTGTGTGTGTGTGTGTGTGTGTGTGTGTGTGTGTGTGTGTGTGTGTGTGTGTGTGTGTGTGTGTGTGTGTGTGTGTGTGTGTGTGTGTGTGTGTGTGTGTGTGTGTGTGTGTGTGTGTGTGTGTGTCCTGCGGTGGATGTGAACTAGTGTGTGTCTTCTGAGGTGGATGTGAACTAGTGTGTGCCATCTGAGGTGGATGTGAACTAGTGTGTGTCTTCTGAGGTGGATGTGAACTAGTGTGTGTCTTCTGAGGTGGATGTGAACTAGTGTGTGCCCTCTGAGGTGGATGTGAACTAGTGTGTGTATGTCTTCTGATGAGGATGTGATATAGTGTGTCTCTTCTGAGGAGGATGTGAACCCGTGTGTATCTCAGGACTATCTTCTGAGGAGGATGTGAGCTAATAATAGTGTGGCTCACTTCTGAGGTGGATGTGAGCTAGTGTGGGTCTCTTCTGAGGTGGATGTGAACTGCTTGTCTCTCAGGGCTGTCTCCAGAAGCTGAGGAACTGGTTCTCTCACAACTTCCGCAGTACGGGCGCAGGCGTGATCGCTCTCGCAATCCTGAAGGTGGGATCTGTTAATCTGATTTATTCATTCAATCAATCAGTCTTCACAATAAACGCTTCAGTCCCTGGCATCCCGTTTAAATTTCTCGGGGAGTTAGCCAATATTGTTAGAACAAATTGTCCTGTTTCCTGTTATTATGTTTCTCTTATAGGTTTTTATAATCATGTTATTAATCAACAAAGTTAAAAAGAATCATGTTAAGAATGAACTGCAGTCTTCCTAATTCATATACAGTATGTTGGAAATGGTCTGATTTCCCTTGTTTCTCTTTGCAGCTGGTTTGCATGTGTGTTACAGTTCCCCTGCTCGTCCTTCTCAGACAGAACCGTCTGGGGTACATCTGAATAACTTAGTAGGGGTTGGGGAGTTGGACTCGTACCCCTATCTGTCCCTCAGGGACATTATTCCCTGCAAGTCAAGCTACAGCCTCGGTTCAATGCCAAAACTGATCGATAATGATAACATGAATGAATGTAAATAGTATAATAGTTTTAGCAAGCAAGTCTTTTCTAGTGAGACCAATTGATGCACAAATGTTTTTCTGACCTTCCTTAAGCCCATGAGCAAGCACCAGCCTACTTGTACTCTAAATGAGAAACCTTTGATAAAAACAGGTTGCTAATGCTTTCCTATTACAGTATTATGTAGAGATTGTAATGTGTGGGCATCTGTCTTTAGTTATGTGGTTATATTAACTATCTTTCACTTTATAACAACTTATTAGTGTTTCCTTTCATGACATGGCAAAATGACGTCCTATAAAAATGATCTGTCTCTCACTATGTTAGTCATAGTGTATAGATGTTCGGCACCGCTAATATATGCTAAGCTAACAAGGCTAATCAGTGTGGTATATTGTGTATCAGGATCAGAATAAAGCTCAGGTCCGTGGAGGACATCAAGTCAAGTGTGTGTTGAATCTCTTCCTAGCTGACCTATGATGTACTCCACACTGCGGTTAAACAATCATTATTTTAAACATACTTCACTGGGCGGAACAGTGATGTGCGTTTACACTCGTTTAACTTTAATCCACATTGAGGTCCCCTCAATCCACTTCCTCCAGAGGTTCACGGCCCAGAGATCTGTGATGACGTTGGGTGTCGAAATAGAAAGGCAAAGTATTCTGCCTGGTTTGTGTTGAAAATGTCAATTCTGGACACATTTATTGTCTGTGGCTATATAAGAATAAGAGGAAATGAGAGCGCGAGAGAGCGCAAGGGGGCGTGGGCCCTCTCCCCGAGAGCCATGACATCAGGAAACAGCAGGAGTCTTTCTCAGTCGGGGTTGTCAGCTAAAGACGTCGGCCAACAGAACCCTTTAAAGACACAGATTCAACTTGGGGACTTAAGGTAAGCTATAAACATAATCTTTGTTGAGAATATTATCGTTGATTCGTCGATGTGTCGACCACGTTTTGAGATTGTTCTGCAGTCGGGTAAATGTGTCGTAATAGCAGAAGTAGTTTTTGTGGCGTAGGGCTTAAAAACGACAATGTCTGGTTCACTGATAATCTCATTTAACTGGTTCGAGATGGTTTGCTATGATGACAGTTGGAGTCCCTTTGGGCTTCGCTGCCCCCCCCCCCCCCACACACACACACACACATATGAGAGACCCCCTAACTTCAAGGTCAAACTAAGGGTCAATATATCAAGCTTCATCATGTTGGCCAGAGAGACGACACAAGGGGGAAAGTACCAAACAACATCAGAAGTGAAATCAAGAAGTGAAACCAAACGCTGTTCAAACCTTCACCAAAGGGCGGTTCACAATGATAACTATCGGTATAGAACTTTTCAAGACAGGTAACATCTACACTTAACAACAGTACAATTGCCCTAAAATAAATAAGAATCCGGTTAAAAATCAAAGATATAAATACTGGACAATGAGGTAGGGGAGAACGTTTCAGATCAAAGGATAAAGGCTTCCTGTCAAGATGTACTGTAGTGGTGATGAAACAGGATACTGCCACCAAAACCTGATCTTCTCAGGCTAGTTCCAAAAGAAAGAAGTCCACCACCATGTTTAGACCGCGTTGGGGCTATCCTTAGCCTACATGAAGTGAGACCCAAGAGGCGATGTAGTTCAGGGCGTGAGGGCGCGGGTCCGGCCGTAGTTAAAGTAACGCAGGCAGCCCGACCAGGGGCCCTGGTGGGGGCCCCAGGGGTACACAGCGGAAGTGCGGTCGGTGGTGGGTGGGTGTGTGACGACTGCTGAGGGGTGAACGGTGACACGGTCCTGCACGCACCTGGGAGGCGCTCACACACATAACACCTCCGCCCACGGCCCTAACACTGCTATTCAACTCATTTTCAACAGAACAGTGAGTGTAAGAGCACTGAGTTTAATAATAATATTACATTCGATTTATAAAGTGCTTTTCTAAATACTCAGACACCTTACAAAGGGAACACAAAATAAAATGTTACGTGGTGAAAGCAATCTTAAAGAGGTTGGTTTTGAAGGCCTGTTTAATGAGGGTGAGTGTGTTAGCCTGTCGATGTATTGTTAATTTGCTTTTCTCCCCTCCTTGTTTTTCAGAGCGGAAAAAGTATTAAAAATGGCTCAGAACTGTCTGAAATGCTTAAAGTACGTCATGTGCGCAGTCAACTTCCTCTTCTTCGTAAGTATGCACACATCTCTTCATCTACGAATCACACAGCTACCAATGCAATGCTGCAAGTGACCTGCATTTGGCAAGCGATCATCTGTCATTACCTGGTGGCAGAGGAACGGTCGTTGTGTAAAGTTGCATGTTGTGGTCACTGGTGGGAGGCCTTGAACCAACGAAATAGAACCATCCAAATTTGTGCAAACTATCGCTGGAACCGCATAACAAAAGGGCATCCCACAGGGACGGTTGTCACCATTTCAAAATCTATCCACTGGCTCCCGCACCCACTGGTGACATCACAAGTGGGCGTGTTCTACAGACACTCCCACTTGCACTTGTGACATCACAAATGGGCGTGTCCTACAGACCACCAGTTGGTCCATCTGTCATACACCTAGGTGGACACTCCCACTGGTGACATCACAAGTGGGCGTTTCCTAGAGACCACAAGTTGGTCTATATGCCATCTTCTAGGCGGACACGCACCTTAAACCACCGGGGACACCTGTGAGACTCTGCACCTTTGGTCTTTGTAGGTCACCCGTTAGATAAAGCCGGTGCGTTTGTTTTGCTGTCCCATAGATTTCGGGAGCCACCATGCTTGGCTTCGGGCTGTACCTGACCCGCTATCAGACGAACTCGCTGCTCGACTCCATGAAGTTTTTGACGGCGGCCAACCTGCTGCTCGTGTCCGGCATCATCATCACCTGCGTCTCCTTCCTGGGCTTCATCGGCGCGCTGAAAGAGAACCGTTGCTTCCTGCTCACCGTATGTTCACTCAGTGACCACCTTCTGATACAGCGCTCTTCTAACCAGTGGCCTCTCAAAGGCCGTCAAAACCGCCTCACATTCACATTCACACACTGACAGCGGAGTCAACCGTGCAAGGCGACAGCCAGCTCTTCGGGAGCAGTTAGGGTTAGATGCCTTACTCAGGGACACCTCGACACTCAGCTATGTGGAGCCGGGGATAGAACTAGCAACCTTCTGACTGCAATCCCCTACTTTATGTAACGCTTTCTAACCAGTGGCCTCTCAAAGGCCGTTTTACAATATCGCCAAACATTCACCCATTCATGCACACATTCACATGGATATGTCACTGCACAGGAAAACAACAGGGGAAGACCGTGTTGTGTACTAATGAACCTCCACCCACAGTTCTTCATTCTGCTGTTGATCCTGATGCTGGTGGAGTTGACCGTCGCCTGCCTCCTATTGACCTACGAGTCTGAGGTAGGAAACCCATTGGTCAATAATGAAGAAGAAAATACACCTACTGGTCTATGATAAAGTGGAAGGAGACCTCCTATTGGCCTATAATGAGTTTGGAAGAGACCTATTGGTCTATGATAAAGAGGAAGGAGACCACCTATTGGTTTATGATAAAGAGGAAGGAGACCACCTATTGGTCTATGATAAAGAGGAAGGAGAACTCCTATTGGTCTATGATTAAGCGCTGGGAGACCTCCTATTGGTCTATGATAGAGGAGACCTCCTATTGGTCTATGATTAAGAGGTAGGAGACCTCCTATTGGTGTATTATAAAGAGGAGACACCCCCCCCCCCCATGGGCCATAATAAAGATGGCTAATTAATTTGACACCTGGCTAGTCGATTTGGTGAAACCCTCCTGTCTCATTATAATAACTACTACTATTCTACTACCAGTAGTAGTCTACTATCGTCTACCTCCCTGTTAATCTGCCTTCAGGTTAAAGAGCCCAGTAACCATAGCGATGATCCCAGGTACGCTCACGGTCTCGATAACTCTCCGTCCTGTGTGTTTTAGATCGGCACTTTGCTGGAGAAAGAGCTGAACACGGGATTACAGAATGAAAAAAGAAAGAATTCGACAAAGACAGATCTGGAAAGCGACTGGAATCTGGTTCAGAAAACGGTGAGAGAAACCAAGATGAAAACATGTGGAGGAGTTTGAAGCAGACAGAGCCACCATTCTACCCCCCAAGGGTAAAGGCTTCTTATTTCATGCTACAAGCCATTTCAAAATCCATTTGGCCTGTTGGGTACTATGCTGTATGCCATGCTATAAACTGTTAAGATAGTCAACAGTACATTGAAGTGTCAAAACAGAGATGTCACTTTCCTAAAACGTCAGCCTATCAGAAGGAGATACTGCAGTGGTGTGCTGTTGTGTTTCAGTTCAGCTGCTGTGGAGTCCGTAATTCGTCGGACTGGGGCAGGTCAGTGCCTCAATCCTGCTGCAAGAATGGTCAGAATGACTGTCTGCTCTCATCTAAAGACCCATCTGAACTTTTCTACGAAGAGGTAGAGGCAGCATCGAGTTTGTACCCGATAGACACTATGAGTCATGTTTCCAATAAGTGTCATCTTGTGCTACATCGTTATTTATAACAGGCTTGTTGACAGGCTTCTTCCTCATATGCTGTGGTTATTTTCCGACATTACACAACTCTACTTTGTAAACCATTATTAGTGGTCAGAGCAAACTCTCATTAAACATGGACAAATGTAGAGGTCCGACCAACAGGTTACAGCCATTTCAACACTGCATATACATTATATATGTATGACGTTTTGGTCTTTCTTTCACTTAAGGGCTGTCTGAAAGCACTGAAGGCATGGTTTGAGAATAACTTCCTCACAACTGGGGTCGCCGTTATTGTCCTCTGCGTCATAGAGGTGAGAAGACCTTCACACACACACTTTTTAGGACGCCCTGACCTCCTACAGCCGACCCCCATATCCTGAGAATAGCCATGCTGCACTGACTACATTGAGGAGTTGGTTGAACCCTTTCCACTGAGGAATGAACACGATCCACTGTCGACTATTATTAAATAAATACTTCACCAAGTTCAGTGTGGCAATTACTAACCCATGAGGACAGCTCAGTCAGAAATGTGCGCTTGTGTTTTTCAATGAAAACACTACAGGTTTGAATCTTGGTCAGATTATGAAGGTCAAATGTTAAACATTTCTTATCTTTGCCGACAGGTACTGGGAATGTGCATCGCCATGACGTTGTTCTGTCACATCAGCAGCTCTGGGCTCAGCTACAAGCTCTAGATTCCTACCCTCACTCAACCCTTACTGTGGCATCCGTGCTTTTGTACAGTCCCGTCTTCTCAAACCACCATATTTTAATTTCTTCATTGTTTTTCTTTCATAAAAATCTTTATTGTAAATGAACCAAAGAAAATGTATTTATGTTGGAAACAATACCAAAAGTATGCAACATGCCTCAAATGATCCTCTTACAAAAATCAAAGAGCCAAATAAATAGATATAATTAATCAAAAGGTTGGTGTGGACGTCATTATATACACCTCATTCCCCTTGCGGAGCATTGGTGAGTTGGGAGGCAACCGTCACAGAAACAAAGGCTCTTCGAAGGTTCACCCACCAAACTAACCGATATGGCTGCAACACATGCATGCCGAGCTGTTTCCGGCCGCTGGTTACATGGCTCATCTGCACGGCTGTGAATGAAACCACTTCCTCCTTCCCACAAAGCGCTCCGAAACCACAGGCCGGGGTTCCAGCACAGGTTCAAAACACATTGCTTAGTTAGAGAGACGAGGGAAAGGCAAAAGGATTTATGAAAAATAAGGAAGGAGAAACAACCACACTCATCTTTAGTATTCCACAGTTTTATTTAAAGAATCCTGCATCATCAATATTTTAAGACAAAAAAAACTAAAAAAATACTAAGATTTCCTTTACATTTAAAATAATTGTTCTTTTTTTTCTCTTGAAACCGTCACACAAAAAAATAGAAACAAGTACATTTTAATTAAAAAAGTAACTGTACAGAGCAGGATACACCATTTATTGCAAACTGAACACCCCTGAAACATCAGAAAACTATAGACAGTTAATTGCAATTCACCTAAAAGATATGCAGAAAGAACCCTATTCCAATATAACTCCTACTCTTGCCTCTCTGAAATAGACAGCCGTTGGGTTGCGAGTGAGATTCCCGCGCCGTGCAGGGCGTCCACGAGCAAACCGTGAACGTGATACTTTGTGCTGCGGTCCGTTTCAAAGAGGGGGGGGGGGGGGGGGGCGAGCTCGAGCATCGGATAGGGGCGTGGCCATCTTCTCAGGTGGACATTGTTTAAGTAACCGTAGCAACCTGTCCATCCCCTCTAGACAGGGTGTTAGAACGCTGTCGTCCTCTTAGGAGAGGGGGCGACATGCAGGCAATGCAACCAAAACTCAACCTATAGCGAGCCTCCACCATGGCGCTCTCAGCCAATGGCAGTCCCCCTCAGGGAAAATGAGAAAGCACTGATTAGGATAATTTCATGGGATATGTAGTCCATAAGCACCCCTAACCTGGGACTACAAATTTAAAACCAGGAACAATAAAAGCCTCGTCCTTCTGAAGAACCTCAGAGTGGGGTCAGTTTGTGAAGATCTGTGGTTCTCCAGTGCCCTCAGTCTATACACCGTACATCCTCACAAGTCCACCTTGGGTCTCCTTTTAAATTAGGTTAATCTCCGTTACTGTGTTTAATATATGGTAGATGGTGAGGGAGACACATAGTAAAACCGTATGAGCGACTATTAAAACCAGCGTCCCTACTGAGGTCCGACCCGTCCCTAGATGTTTCAAACGAGCCCTGTTCCCGGAGGAGCGGGGGTTCGAGCCAAGCAGGGCCGGACAGTACCGTGCCACAAAGAAACGGTTCCCCAAACATGGCTTTTACATTTTTGCAGAGCGCTCTCCCTCGAGTAAACATTGATCCACCTCAAGAGATCCATGATTGCAGATTGAAAATGTTTTGCACAGACATCAATAAATAACTGAAAGGTGGGGAGCCCGACCCCGGGAAACCTTCCACCCCGGACCAAGGACCCCCCCATGACTGGAATGAGTATAGCGGGCCGTGAGGGGCCCAGCCCCTCAGCCCGTATCCACCTCCTCTAGGGCTAAAAACACAAGGAGGGAAACCTCTAAGCTATGGTGAGTGAGCATTGCGTCTTCACAACATGGGAACATCATGGTCTCATCTTGGGGACATCGTGATGACATCATGGTGTCATCCTTGTCACATCGTGGTGACATCATGGTGTCATCCTTGTCACATCGTGGTGACATGTTGACATTGTGGTCACCTCATGTCGACATCTTGGTCTCATCTCAGTGACCTCTTGGCCACACAGTCCCTTCGCGCCCACAGTACGTACGATAAGGAACAGAAATCGCCGCCAGGTTCACAGAACACGCACACACAAGCAACCCTCCTAACCAACGCGTTACCAGCACACACACACACATTGGACCAGAGTTAAAGTGTTTTCACGGCAATTCGCTGTGACCTGAATGCATGGTTCCCTATGGTGGTTAGCAGCAGCAGCTGGACTACAGTGACGGGTGTCTTTCAGCCCCGGGCTCTGAGGTCTTCAAGCGGAGCTGGGGGAGGGAGTGTGTCCTCGAAGAACCACCAGAGACCCCTGATGCCATGTCGCAAGCTGGTGAAAGAAGGCCCTGCTGGCAGATCCATGGCGCTCGTTAAAATGAAACCCTCAACTGCCCCCCAGATCTGACTGATTTAAACCCTTAGTAGGAAAGTTAATATGGCTTATATTAGTTTATAACAGTCTGACGCCCCCCCCGCCCCAAATCAACAATCGTACAATGTCTCAACACAACCCAAAACAGGACGAGCAGTATTTGGTGGACTACCGATGGCGTCCGTGTTCACGTTAGTTTGGGGAAGTGGCGGCAAGGCACGGCGGTCCCTCCTGCCCCAGTCAGACGCCGAGACCTTCAGCGAAGCAGTGGAGAAGTGATAAGCGAGCCACCACACGCACAGAGACCACACGGTGGAAAGCCCCGTCGAACATCTCTCTGCATCGAGGGACTGGTTCAAAACCGTGGGTTTGTCTTCCGTGTGTCGCTAAGCCGGACAGAACGGGTGTGTTTCAACGTCTGGTTTAGAACAGGCGTCACACTCTAGTTGTGTCGTAGTCTTAAGGAACGAGTCATGTGGACACAACGGTTACTCCCAAACCCTCGATGAGCAGCGTACCCCTCAGAGGGAGAGGTCAGAGGTCAGCCACCACCCCCACTCCAGGGCTGCTGTGCTCCGACGCGTGTCCTGTGTCCTGCCACATCCTGAGGTTCGGTAAGGCCGCTTGTTGGAGACACTCGAGCTTAGACAGAAGAACGAGAGCCCCCGCAGAGCGCAGTCCGTATCGCGGGCCCGGGAGCGTGACCCTCAACGTGGGACCGCCTTTAACAGTGGGACGGGGTTCAAAGAAGAGGTTGGGTTTGATTCTCTGTGTAGAACTGGTGAAGCTGCTCAGACCCTAGTTTGACGTGCCTGAACTGCACGTGTGCTTTCGTTCTCAACGTGTTCCTTCCTGAAAACCATGCTTTACACAATATTGGAAGAAAGGTATCGAATGTACTAGTTTATTCAGAATGTATTAGTCCCTCAGACTAGGTTTCAAATGCATTAAATACTTTTTTATTAGATATAAAAGTAGCAATCCGTCTATATATTACTCTGCCTGTGTAAAATGTTCATCTGCGGTCAAAAGGAGGTAGCCAAAACGTTATTGCACATTTTTAAACCAACCGTTTAAAAAGGTTCAATATCTGCTCCTTATAATGATGTGTTATCAGGGTCATCCAGTTGAGAAAAAGGCCCTTTCCTGATAAAATCAATGAAAACTTAAAAAACTAAAAAGCAATAACTTTGACTGTGCAGAGGATGAAGACCATTTTGTGCTGAACCCACTCATTACCCAATCCCTCTACTCCTGTTCTGTGAAAGCATCCAAAAGGGTTGTTCCTAAACGTTGAAAGTGTTCAAAAGACTGCTCACTAACAGACTTCCCAGCAGGTACAGTATAACAGTGTGTGTGTGCATGTCTGTGTGTGGTCCCGCGGCAGTGCAGCGACTCTGGCCCTGGAGTCAGACGGTCCGGTTCCTAGGCATCCTGGTTTGGTTTTGTCCTCACTGGCCAATAGCAGCTACTAAACATGTTACCAAGACGGCGTCTAACTACGGGCGTCACCTGCGTTGCGTCGTGGCGACAGGACAATAAATACAAACAAGGGACCATTACTTTGAAAGAACATTTCTCAAGAGAGAAACCCAAGTTGGTCCCGGTTCAGAAAGCTCTGGAGAAGATGGAATTTAAAAAAGGTGGGGGAGAGAGTGGACCAGTACTAGTATTAAGTGGACCAGTACTGGTATTAAGGGGACCAGTACTGGTGTTACTGGAATGTGTGCGGGCTGAGCCCTCAGTGGAGTGCAGAGCTGGGCGGGAACGCGGTTCGATTCCTCCGACCGCGCGGGGGGGGGGGGGGGGGGGGGGGGGGGGGGGGGCTGCGGAGTGTGTATGTACGCCGACCGGGCCGGCGTCGGCGCTCGTGAAACCGGCGGCGGCGGCGAGCATCGCTGACTCGATCGGAGCGAGAAAAAAAAGAAAACGAACAAAACAAAAAAATACTCAAAACGAGAAGTTCAAAGCGACCACCCTCTTTCAGAGCGGGCCGAGTCAGGGGTCGGGGCGGGGGGGCGGTGTTGACGTGACGGAGGTGGTGGTGGTGGAGGAGGACAGGGTAATCACCATGTGCAGCGCTGCAGGGATGGGCTCCGGCCCTCTGCGGGTGGAGGAAGGGGGCGGGGCTGACCGGGAGGACTCAGAGCGGCATGAAGCGGGTGGTGTTGAAGAGCTCGGGGTTGAGGTCCTCCGCGTGCACCGCCCGGTGCAGCGAAGGCTCCGACGCGCTGCGCTCGATCTTGGGCAGCAGGTCCTGCACCTGCTCCATCGCCACCAGGATCTGGGGGAGGGCAACCAGGTCACTCATCGGATCTACGTCACTCAACCTATGTACAACACATTGATAGGACAACTACGTCACTCATCTGATCTGCGTCACTCATCGGATCTGCGTCACTCATCTGATCTACGTCACTCATCTGATCTACGTCACTCATCTGATGTACAACACATGGATAGAACCTGCTCTATCGCCACCAGGATCTGGAGAAGGTTAACTACGTCACTCACCGGACGTAATTCACATTTATAGAACGTTCACTACGTCACTCATCCGAAAGCATTCATAGAACCTGCTCCATGGCCGCCAGGATCCGGAGAACGTTAATGGAACACATTTATAGAACCTGGGGTCCAGCTGTCCTACTGGGTTCTAGCGGGACGTGTGGGGGGGGGGGGTGGCGCTGCCCAGAACCGTGGCCGGAAACCAGGAACCGTAGAGGCGGAGCTACGCCTTGTTCCCCGTTTGGTTGTGGAGATATTCGCCCAAAAACAAAAACTAATTTTGCGAGTGGATGGCGCTTCAGAAGGGGATTTAATAATTTAATTAAAGTATTTTTACAGTGGCCGGACCAGTGTTACATGCTTTCAGATCCCCGTCAACCTGAGGACTAGATAACCAACGTGACGCTAAAGGAAGGGGAACTCCCTGTTCACCCAGCTCTGAGCTCCTCTGCCTTAAGACCGAAGATGTTAAACTCAAGACTGATTTATGGAACTAGTTCTGGAGGACGAGACAGACTCTTGAGAGCATAATATGCATACCATAATTAATCTGGAGTCGAATCTGGGCGTCACCATAAACCAACCCTATGTCATGAAATACCACACTACTATCATTAAGAGCCATTACATAAAATAAACCTATTTTCTCAACATTGAATGAAAAGCAGACGGCAGTGATACTACAGTATTAAAGTGAACCGTTAACCAGGTAAGCGTTATGATTGGCATTAGAAGCCATGTCAGGCTGCTCGCTTCAGAACACAGTCCCGGACAAGTCTCGTCATGAGGGAACCAGGCTTTTCATTCAAAAGAATTCAGCATAGAGGTTAAGGGAGAGGGGATTAAGAGGAGAGAGAGAGAGAGCGAGAGCGAGAGCGAGAGCGAGAAAGAGGAAGAGGAAGAGAGAGAAAGAGAGAGAGACAGAGACAGAGACAGAGATAGAGAGGCAGACTGAAACAGAGAGAGAGAGGAAGAGAGAGAGGTCATTCATATGTTGAAGGTTCCCAGTCACCTGTGGGAACAGGGGCCTCTCGTCTCGTTTGAACTTCAGACAGTCGATAATGAGCCTCTTCATGGACTTGGGGGAGGTGGCGCCCAGCTTGCTGATGTCGGGCGACAGGTATCCCCGACCCACCATGAAGATTATCTGAGGATGGGGGGGGACAAGGGCGTGAGGAGGTGGGTCTTCAGCAGGAGGAGACCTGCTCTGGGGGCTGCGCCGCGGTCCTCAAGGTGTCCATGGGTTTGCATTGTGTAGATAAACATTAAACAGGTCATTACTTACAACCATTGTGTGCTTTTTATTCCCCCCCATTCAGAATTCTCACCTCTCCTAGACTCGATATCTCATAAAGCAATCGCTGCTTCTAAAGTCCATGAAATGCCCTGGCACTTAACGTACGCACTTGTTGCATGTTGTAACTCCTGGCACTGAAAAAGAAAATACTTAGCATGGAGATCCCTCTGGTGTCCCCTACGGTGCCGAGAGTGTGCCACTCAGTACACTGGAACCCCCCCCCCCCCGCATGCTCGGCTTTGCAGATCAAATATCAAAGCCGGGTTTTGAGTGTTTCCACTGTTTGACCCACTGTGTAGTTCCTTCTACTGCAAAGTGACAAAGTTAAACATGTGGTTTGTTTTTCCTGACACCCGACAGCGTCTATCCAGTGTGCTTTGGTCAGTGAGTAACGGCTGCAGATAGTAGGTTCTGTGTAGCTCCCCCGGTAGATGGAAGCCCGTAAACCCTTGGAGATCAGACGTGATCCGGGGCTGTACTGTACCGGGGAGACCCGGTGGACTGGAAGGGGGGGGGGGGGGGGGGGGGTCACCTGGTCTCGGTTGTTGATGTTGGAGTAAGGCAGGGTTCCAGACATCAGCTCAAACAGAACCACGCCGTAGCCGTAGACGTCGGACTGGAACGTGTACGGGTTGCTGTCCTGCATGCGGATCACCTCAGGAGCCTAGAGGCAAAGGTCACAGGTCAAAAGATCTTTGTAATAAGGTCAAAGGTTGATGTTTTTCTATGGCGGGCAGGGAAAGCAAATGGAAGTTTTTGAAATAAAGGTTAGGTTTGTTTGATAACGCTAGTCCCATGAAGCCTTTATAAAAAACACATTCGACTTGAAAGTGGGATGGAAAATCCCTATGTTGCTTAGTTTCAATAATTTGAGTTTGACTTTGGTTTCGTCAGGTTGTATTATCTAGCCACCCCATCTGTCAACTGGCGTTGACTAGTTCCCCTTTGTTAACCTCTGGCTTGGCGGGAAGCTGCCACAAGGACACCCTTATCAAGACCAGAATGACCAGAATGTCAACATTTCCCCTTTCATGATATATGGACAAATGCATTGCCGGCAGGGGGGTGAAACTGTTGACAGGCTTGGTGAATCTGTGTCCAGGGCTCGAAACTGAGGTGTGCACATGTTACAAAGTATTACTATTATGCGCTCTGATGCAGTTAGATGTCTCAGCTGTCCTAGACGCAATATCTCAACAAGGAATTGCCGAAGGAATTCAAATCCTTGAAAGGTCCGTGCACTTAATGTACGCACTTACGTTGTACGTCCATGCACTTTAAAACAGTACTTCACATTGTGTACCACCTTATCCTATCTATCTTTGTTGTATAAGGGGAATGGGTCAACCTAGCGATTGTTATTGCTTGGCCCTTGGTTCTATGAACATCCGTACAGTACCGACAGCGATCTAATGTTGTTCCTCTTTCTTCTGCCAAATGCGTTTATTGTAAGTGGCTTTGGATAAAAGCGTCGGCTGAGTGTCTATGTTAGGCCGGGGGCCGTACCATCCAGAGGATCGACCCGCTGGGCTGCTCCACCTGCATCGACCCGCTCCACCGAGACTTGACCGTGGCCAGGCCGAAGTCCCCGATCTTCACCGTCCAGCCCTCGTGGATGAAGATGTCTGGCGCCAGCGCTTAGGAAGTTGACCAGAGTAACGCCGGGGTACTCCTCTCAGAAGACGGAGATTCAGGAGAACCGAGTGGCACGGAAAATGTTTACTTTCTTCGGAGTTAGCAATACTAGAAATGATTCTGAGCAAATTGCATTTTTAAGCTACTATCTAACTAAGGTAGAAGCAGATTAAGAAGGCTTCATTCCCCGGTGGTGGGTGTCATTACAGCGGTGGTGGGTGTCATGACACCCACCACCGATGATGAGATGATGTGAGACATTGTTCCGATCAGAACAACGCCTCACCGCGCTTCATACTAAGAACAGTGGCGACTAGGTAGGCAGTGGGTTTAGGAACATTACTTCTGGTATATAGAGTGAGAAATAAGCCTGCTTTAGGAGGTTTACACAATGGTGTAAAGAAAACATGCATGCAGAAGGAGTGGTCGCAGAACAGACCGCTATCGTCTGCCAACATCACAAAGATGGAAGTGCTACTGGGATGGTTTTCCTCGCTCAATGCTCTCCTTGGCCAGTTTAGATCACACAAGGCCAAGTTCTTTGGGTCTTAGGGAAAGGATACTGTTTGATTTGAGGTCTCGGTGGATTATATTCTTCGCGTGGAGATAACTGAAAAAGGAAACAAAGAAAACATGAATTTGAAGTTGAAACACAAATATTGTCAACGATACACGGCACTTATTGCAAAAAGCTGCTGCTTATTGACTATTTGAAAATAAATAACTTAGAATTACTCAAATCCAGGCTGTTCCAGAACTGAGAACATCCACTTCTTTCAAGTATTTACTCGCAAGACCTGGAATTTTGCCCTTTCAAGGTCTCCAAGATCATCCTCATCAGATATCAATATCCAACAACTAAGTGGACACAGGCAAAGAGTGCCTTGCCCATGGGGTGTGTCCCTCTCTCTCCCCCACAACCCACCCCAACACACACTGGACAAAGTGCAAATGCATAATATTTCTTTATTGATATCTAGCTGCGTCTCTTCTTTTTATATGAAATTTAAATTGTGTGCAATAGTGCTTACTTTATTGACTTATGGGATTGACTTCTCCTGTTGGTCCATTTGTTGTTTGTCAGTTTTATGTCTATATTGTACAATATAGATATGTCAATGTCTATATTGTACTTGTACGGTCTGTATTGTACTGTCTGTTGACTGACTTTGTGAGCTACTGGATCCCTGGCTGTAAGTCAGGGATTCCCGCATAAAATGTGTTAGTTAAGGTGGTGCGGGTGGCTGTCTGACCGGGGGGGTCATGGTACATAACATGGTATTATGTACCATAGTATAGTTAGTATTATGGTATATATGCCTATTTTCATTCATTTTGAGCTGACAGACTGTTGCCATGCAGCCTGACCTTTACACAGAGATTGAATAAATTATTATTTTAGTTTTTTTGGACAACATAGTTAAAGCCCCAGGTGTGGTGGGATTAGCCGCTACAGGCCGTTTTGGAAATCTGCCCCTTATGACATCACAGGTGTGTGATGTGATGTGCTTGTCCACCTAGATGTGTGCTGGATAGATCAGTCTACCAGCCAACACAGTGGACTGCAGCAAACGTTGCTCATCTATCCGTCACACGTCCACCTGTGATGTCATGAGGGGCCGATTTCCAAAACGCCTTGTAGCGGCTAATCACACCACACCTGGTGGCATGCCATGGGACCTTTTAAGGCGGCAGCCGTGTGTGCTGCTTAGGCGGCCTCCTGAGCTGTGGAGGGCTGTGGGAAGGCCTGTAAGGAGACGGCGGGACTCACTCCATGCCCTGCGCCGTCTGCCGGGCCACGTCGATGCGGCGCATGGTGCCGAACTTGGTGTCGGTGACGTGCAGGTGGCGGTACAGGCTGCTGCCCTCGCACCACTGGGTGATGATGGCGAAGTTGGGCTTGGTCATGTAGCCCATGAAGAGCAGGATGTTGACGTGGCGGGTCTTCCTGTGTCCCCCGGGAGGAGGGGGGGAGGAGGAGGAGGGGGGGGGAGGAGGAAGAGGAGGAGGAGGAGGAGGAGGAGCAGCAACAGGAGGGGGGGAGGAGGAGGAGCAGGAAGGGAGGAGGAGGAGGAGGAGGAGAGGACATTGGTTAGGGGAATCCTGCCCACGGATGCCTGCAGGTAGACTATGGGCAATACTACCTGGAACCTCCCTGCTCTGTGTCCAAAACAACCAGGCTATCATGGCCTATGGTTACACCAAAAATAAATCAATCAAAAAAGGGTCTGTTGGTGAGGTTGAGGAGGGAGGGAGCGATCTCGCCCTCTCTCGGAGCTCACCTGAGGACCTGCATCTCGTTCTTGAAGGCCTGCAGCTGCTCTGGGGTGGGCTCCGTGACCTTGAGGATCTTGACGGCCACGTCGCCGTGCCACTTGCCCCGGAACACGGTCCCGAAGGAGCCGGAGCCGATCCTCTTCAGCATGGTCACCTCCCTGGAGTGCACCTCCCAGTAGTAGGTGGAGTCTCTGTACCCCCCGCGGTGCTGGGGACGAGGTACAAAACACTTGCAACCAAACTCTGCGGAACACCCTCCTCTTCCCCAACGCGTCACAGGAAGACTTTCTTTCGTTTGCAATACAGCCTATAAAAGATGATATTTACAAAACCTATAAACATCCATTTAGATCAGGGGTCACCAACCTTTTTGAACCTGAGAGCTACTTCATGGGTACCGAGTCATACGAAGGGCACCCAGTTCTATACACTCTTCTGAAATAACAAATTTCCTCAGTTTGCCTTTAGTTATACATTACTATTAATGATGAATGATACTCATCTATGTGAAGACAGGTTAATTAATTAAGTCATGTTAATGATTTCTCACAATAATTATCAACAATGACTTAAAAAAGTTGGGAAAGAGCTGTTCAAGAATGAGTAGTGCTGTTCTTAGAACAGGCCTGCGGGCGCCTCATGTGGTCCTTGGGGGCGCCATGGTGCGGGCACTGTGTTGGTGACCCCTGATTTAGATTAACCTTCAGCCACTCAGACCAGTTCTGAGTGGACCCCCCCGAGGTGAACCCCAGACCCCCCCCGAGCAGACACCCACCACTTTCTTCTGGCCGTCGGAGGAGGAGGGCTTGCGCTCCTTGTGTTCCGAGGGGGACTTGGGGGGCCTCCTGCCGGGAGAGCCCAGCGACGAGGGGGGGCTCGTGGAGGGTTTCGGCGAGGGCTCCGGGCCTGAGCGGCGGGAGACACAGAGGACAGTGAGTCTACGGCGAGGCCCCACCGGGCGGACACGGGGTTTGGTTCTGCGGACCTAAAGGCCTTACCTGATGTGTTGAAGGACTTCAGTGCTCCCTGAAAGAGAAGGCGGAACGACAACGTGAGTGATACGGACGGGTGACCCGGACGTCCCCCCCCCCCCCCACCCCGAGCTGGAGCTGGGTTTCCCCTCAGTGATGCATGGCAGTACTGCCGATGAATCAGAACTGACTGGATGGTTCACATTTCATATTTTATGCTGATCGGTTATCCTTCCTTTATATTTTCCGATATTTACATTAGATTCCGTATTCGATACTGCCGGTGATATCCATATCCCGGTGAACGTGATTGCACCGCTCTAATGCACACTAAGTGTTTATGAACCATTAGGCAGTCAGTTCCTAACCATACAGGACGTCTTTGAGGCCGTGAACATAAAATTTGTCCTCTGCTAAAGTGGATCATCAATTATGAATCGCTTAGGTCAGCCTTCTCCTGCAACCCCATATGCCTTATCAGGGGGGCCACACCCCACAGGGGGCAGGGTAACCTACCTCTATGATGCTGACCCTGCCCCAGGTTAGGGTCAGGGGTCATAGGTTAGAGTCAGGGTCACCTACCTCTATGATGCTGACCCTGCCCATGGTTAGAGTCAGGGGTCATAGGTTAGGGTCAGGGTAACCTACCTCTATTATGCTAGCCGGACAGGTAAGGGTCAGGGGTCATAGGTTAGGGTCAGGTCGACCTACCTCTATAATGCTAGCCCGACAGATTAGCGTCAGGGGTCAAGGTGACCTAAATATGATGCTAGCCCCAACAGGTAGGGTCCGGGGTCATAGGTTAGGGTCAGGGGTCAAGGTGACCTACCTCTATAATGCTAGCCTGACAGGTTAGGGTCAGGGGTCAAGGTGACCTAACGATGCTAGCCCCAACAGGTTAGGGTCAGGGGTCAAGGTGACCTAACGATGATGCTAGCCCCAACAGGTTAGGGTCAGGGGTCAAGGTGACCTAACGATGACGATAGCCCCAACAGGTTAGGGTCAGGGGTCAAGGTGACCTAACGAGGATGATAGCCCCAACAGGTTAGGGTCAGGGGTCAAGGTGACCTAACGATGATGCTAGCCCCAACAGGTTAGGGTCAGGGGTCAAGGTGACCTAACGATGATGCTAGCCCCAACAGGTTAGGGTCCGGGGACACAGGTTAGGGTCAGGGGTCAAGGTGACCTAACGATGATGCTAGCCCCAACAGGTTAGGGTCCGGGGACACAGGTTAGGGTCAGGGGTCAAGGTGACCTAACGATGATGCTAACCCCAACAGGTTAGGGTCAGGGGTCAAGGTGACCTAACGATGATGCTAGCCCCAACAGGTTAGGGTCCGGGGACACAGGTTAGGGTCAGGGGTCAAGGTGACCTAACGATAATGCTAGCCCCAACAGGTTAGGGTCCGGGGTCACAGGTTAGGGTCAGGGGTCAGGTCGACCTACCTCTATGATGCTGACCCCGGCGGGGCCCACGGTGCTGATAATATGGACGTTGGGCGTGGAGGTGGAGCGGTGGCGCTGGAGTGACTGTCCCTCGACCCCCGGCGTGGGGAAGGGGAAGGCCGAGGTGGGGGACAGCAGGTCCATCCTGGAGCACAGAGACAGGGGGCAGCCGTGAGCAGCCATGAGCGGGCTGATCCACCTCTGGGACACGGGACGGAGCCCTCAGCCCCACACGGAATAAACAGGACCGCCGTAACACGAATCACACAAATCAAACAGGAACAAAAACGAGGAAGCATGTATATCATAAAAAGATGCTCAGTAAACCGGATCTATACAAAACAGTTTGTAGTGGAAGAATTGACACGTAAAAAAATGTAAACATTGACAGTTGAGGTAGACATTGTTGACGGACGTTATTGACATCTATATTGATCGTCTATTCCACGCTATTGAACTATACATGGGTGACCACTAGGGCTGAACGATTTGGGGAAATAATCTAATTGCGATTTTTTTTTACCAATATTGCGATTGCGATTTAATGTGCGATTTTTATAATTTATTAAGTTCCTTATGTTGTGTATTATCCACTTAAAAAAAGAAATAAATCAATCTTTAGTATGACCAACACAACATTGGAAGCAATCAACATAAAAACTGCTCTTTCCTTTAGGCCAGGCCGATGTACTGAGACGAATTTATATTATAAACGTCTTTATTTAACTGTTGAATTAAGAGATTAAAATAAAATAAATCGTACTGATTTCCAGTCAGTAGCGGTAACAAATCACATTCTTTGTTTTTGTTGCAAATCGCAGCCTTTGCGATTTGCATACCGTATTCTATTTCATCGCGATTTTGAATTTGATTAATCGTTCAGCCCTAGTGACCACTATGCAGAAGTGTCTAGAGTGACTAAAGTGTGTCCAGTCTAGGCTACATTATCGGAACTACAGAGAGCTGACCGTTACACATGTGCGTCTACGGTGTGCATGTGGCTAACGCTAGTGTCCGATACAAGCGGGTAGACCCGAGCAGTCGTGGGTGGGCCGGGTGGGGAGGTCTTACCCAGCTGGGTCTGGGGTTAAGGCTAGGTCGCCCTGTGATATGGAGCTATCTGGCAGTATGGATATCTGTGGGTATTCGTCTGAACAGGCATTAGTCGGAAACCTGCACACGGACAGATGAGAACACACACAACACAGAGATCAGAACAAAACAGTCGGATCGGGGAGGGACTGACGATGAGGTGAGGGGGCTGTGGAGCAAAGGCTGCTCACATTTCAGACGGTCAACCAGAGAGGTCCTTGCATGTTTTCCTGTGCAAAAGCAAAACCGTATTCCTTCCCTAATGTGCAGCAGATGCAGTGTTAGTCGCACTGTGTATCTGCTTATTGGAAAGTGATCAAAGTGTGTGGCGTTAAAATTATACCGCAATTCTTTTGGATTAACCTTCCAATAAAACAAGTGAAAACATGAAAGAATGAAATCCTAAAAAATGGATCAACGAAGCGGTTTCCTCATCCTAAACCCCTTAGTCATTCGGTGTATAGAGTATCTGGTGTGGCTGTCCTACGGGCTCCTGAACAAACAAACCCAGAGCGCGTCGTATGGTAAGCTAGATGCCTCCAATGGTGTCACTAGGGCTGACCAGGTGAGCCCATATATTATTTATTGAGCAAGGAAGAAAATACATGGTACTGTACCACAGTGGGTGGGGTTTAATGTATTTTCCTATGGTCAATTTTAATCAACTAAGCTCCGTTCTGTTCGGCCACGTTCATTAAGAGATCAACGGTGGACACTGTAGTCCAACTCCAATCACAGAAAATATCTAATCTTGTATCGCAACATTTACAGAATCACAATACATATCGTATCGGCATTTCAAAGACTGCGGTGATATGGTGCGGTCCCTGTCGTCTCCCTGGTGAGCCCTGGTGAGCCCTGGTGAGCCCTGGTGGGCACTGGTGGGCACTGGTGAGCCCTGGTGAACATTGGTGAGCCCTGGTGAGCACGCCCCGGCGTCCTACCTCTTGGTGATGGTGTCCATGTCCAGGCACACCGTGGGCACCTTGCTGCTGCAGTGCTGGTGGAACTTGTAGCCACAGGTCTGGCACCTGAAGCCGTTGAAGAGGAACTTGTGGCAGAAGTCACAGTAGGCCAACTTGAAGAAGGTCTTGCGGACCTGGAGTGTTTGAGGTGAGAAAGAGCACGAAAGGCATTTAGGATGGAGCTTAGAAAACAAACAAGAACGCTTGTCAAGATGGACTCACGCCTCACAACAACGACACCATGTTCTCATCTGGTTTGGGATTTTATCATTCAGTTGCCACTCAAAGCTCTTCACAACATTGCCGGGCATCCACACATTCACACAGCGACGACGGAGTCAACCCTGAAAGGCGACGGCCAGTTCGTCGGGAGCCTCGACACTCAGCTAGGAGGAGGCGGGGATCGAACCGGCAACCTTCCGGGTACCGGCCAAGCCGCTCTACCTCCTGAGCCACCGGCCTCCCCAGGTGACACACGTCAAAGGGCTGTGGCTTGCTGCCGCCGTTTGGCCACTGAGGGGGGTGTTCCCGGGGTTAACGGGGGCTACTTACGAAGTTGTGCATGGTGAGGGGCACGTCGTCAAGCACCTCCACAAGCAGCTCCTCTCCGACCAGGGGAGTGATGTCCGTGTCCCACTCCGTCAGCCTCTTCCGCCTGGCAGACAGAGCACAGAGGGCCGTGAGACACTGCTCCTACGTGCTCTTATGGTTTCACACTACAACGTGCTTCAAGAGGAAACAATTCCCTTGAACATCCAACAGTTGACCGCTTCATTAGGATGCATTCCAAGCTGTTCTATAAGTGTGCGTTCAACCCATGTCCGTGCAATTTCTATCAAATAAATAATAGAACACTATAATAAATTATAATACTGGATGGTACCTAAATCAATCGAAATTAAATGTTTTTAAATTTGTTCTAATTGAGATACCAGATATCTCAATAAGAAATATAGGCAAAATTGTATCATTAACAAGAAATACACCAAAATAAGATGAATAGACAAACACACACACACACACACACACACACACACACAACACAAGAAGTTGAAGAGAATTCACAGACAGTAAAAAATATGCAAGCAGTAATTAATATTACTTTAAACACAAAAACACTGGACTTTCATTTTTATTGGAACATAATTAATACGCGTGTCTTGACGGTGCGTGTGTGCGCGCGCGTGTAGTTTTAATGCGACCCATGTCTCATATCTAGTCCATCCTATCATGCTCCTGATCTCCGCCACGGCCCCATTCCAACGCCCGGCCCCTCACGTCGGCGGCCCGCAGCCGGGCCTGACAGTAGGCGATGTGGAATGCGGCCCTGAGATGACTGCGCAGTGGGTGAGGACCGTGCCGAGGGTGATGCGATCTCTTACCCTTCCAGGAGGCGGAACACAGCGCAGCAGTCCTGCGTCAGACCCCTCATCCTCAGGGCTTTGTCCAGGCTGTCGTACACCGTCTGACCGGGCCGGACGGTGACCTACAGCGGGGGGGGGAAAGGGCGTCAACGAGGCCGTCCTCCAGGGGACGGTGAGAGCCGCGTGGACGCGCACAACGCTAGACTGTTCAGTGGGCTCCCTCGTCTCGCTCTTGTCGGCGATTTAAAAAGGCTTTGCTCCCGATTTGTCTATGTTGTTTTGTAACCGGTTGATGTACTAACATCGATTTCAGAAACTGTTTTAATGGTGTCGGCTACTGATACAACCGAGACTGAAAGAAATGAATATTACGACATTCATTTCGAACAAAAAAAACTGAGAATAAACCCCATCAAAAGAAGAAAAACAAGTTCCTGTGTCTGGAGATATTATAGCTTAAGGACCTGGGCCATGTTGCACCGAGGAATCCAACGCATAACAAGAGCTGGAAGCAACAGGCCCCAGCTGTTGGCACATGGCACCGACTGTGCAATCGCTTACTCATTACCAGGCTGTGAAATATAACAGGCCTGATGAAGGCAATAACACTTACAAATGAGTGTTGTGCCGGAGAAAATTAACCCATTCACAGGGGCAATCATTCTAGATGAGCCATCACAGAGTCAAAAAGCAGAGCCGACCGTACTAGGCGGGAGGACGGGGTAGCTGCAGCTAGGTGGAGCCGGGTCAGTTCCCCTACTTGCTCATGAATGACTTGCGTCCTTGGATAAGAGCATCCGCTGAACAGGGTGGTGCCCAGCGAGATTGTCTTTAAGGGTTACTGGGTTCATAAAGCACTGTACTCTGTCTGCCTGTAGGCATCCAAGAGCAAGCTATCCAACCTGCAACGCCACAACATAAATCTAGTAGATACAAATCGTTTCAGGTTGCTTTGAGTTAAAGCTATGCAAAACGGTATAAAGTAACTATTACTTAACCGTTAAAAGGCTGCATTTGCACCTCAGTCCTTGGAAAATGTTAAGTAAGTATAACTTGACCAGTAAAAGGCTGAATTGTGTTTGCATCTCACCACCTTCCTCTGGTTGTGGGGAAAGGGATGTCAAGTAACTAGTACCTAAACAGTTAAAATCGGTATTTGCCTAGTCCAAGTCCTCTGGTGGAGGGAAATGTCAATTTTAAGTAGCTAGTAATTAACCAGTAAAACGCTGTATTTGCCTCCGAGTCCTCTGGTTGCGGCGAAAGTGATTTTAAGTAACTAGTACTTAAGCGTTAAAATTGGAACATTTTCTTTTTTACCATTTTGTGTATTTTTTTAAGGCGAAACTTGAAAGCTCTGTTTTAAAAGAAAAAATCTGACATGCTGAGAAAATACATCATGTTTTCAAACTCAAAAATAATTGTTCAAGGATTTCAATATTGACCCCAATAATCATGATTATGATTTTTCCCATAATCAAGCAGCCCTACCCACTCCACCGGTTGAGGAGAAAGGTATTTTAAGTAGCTAGCGCTGAACCAGTGAAACAGCTCACCACAGTCCTCTGTTTGTTGGGCAGGAAGACCCTGATGGTGCCCCCACCTCGCGGAGCATCCTCTGGACTGGTTTCCCCCGAGGAGGAGCACGAGGAGGAGGTGGAGGACATGGTGCTTGGCGGGGAGGAGCGGGGGACACTGTGACTCGTCAACCTCCAGGGGGCTTCATGCACTTGGGATCCGGGATCGAGAGAGGAGGATTCACCTGGAACCTAACAACATGCTACCGTTACGCGTGACGACTGAACTGTAACCCAACTGTAAAGGGCTGCCCTAGACAAACACGTGTGGACAGCGTCTAATCCTGGATAGCTGTTGTATATGAGGAATGGGTTAAATAAACTAGCGATTGTAACTATGAACATCCTTATTGTATAGACATTGAAAAATTGGTGTTTCTCTTTCTTCTGAAAAATGCATTTATTGTAAGTCGCTTTGGATAAAAGCCCCTACTAAATGCAATAAATGGAAATGGAGATGACAGAAAGGCCTACTTGGTGTTGTGTGTACACCTGCATAACTTCTCCCATCCATTCTTCTCAAAATACGGCACTTTCGTTAAAGTCACTTTAGTGACTGCAATCAAGCATTACATTTACTATACTAACCGTCATTGTTATACTATACACCACAAATATATCACTTTAATAACTAACTAACTAACAAACAAAGCACGAAATAACAAGCACTAAACTCAAGTTCTTTATATGGCCTCTCTTTTTTTTACCTTAATGGTACATGTACAAATGTAAACAAATGCTCGACATCTTTGCACATGTATGATACGCCACACGTCGAAAATGTATAATCCATGTGCAATGTATGACCGAGCCATGTTCAACTCGATAGTCGCAGCGGATTGAGCTGAAGTCAGCCAAACCTCATGGGTAGGGTACACATCAGGAAAACACGGCTGTCAGTGCATCTCTAGCGTACATTAAAAAATGACAGGAAGGCGGTCAGCCGTTTGACACTTGATGATGCCGCAGCATCCCAATAAAAACACATTAAACAAACACTGAAACATTTTCTGACTCCAATCAAAACCATCGCGTCTAGACCCGTACAGTGGACCAAATAAAACGCTGTATTTAAACTCACACACACCTCAGAACTTCAGGGTGAAAAACACAGACGATGTCAATGGTTAAAAAGTCATTAAAAAGTGATTCAAAAAGTTCAAAAAGGCCCCTCACACAAAAGCACTTCAGGGAGGGCAGGACAGAGCTACAGCAAATTAATAAGTCTGCCTTCAATCAGAACGACGATAACAGTGTAGCTTAGCATCGGGGGTTCTGATCTGACATGTCGTAATGATGGGAGGCTTTAGGAAGGAGCGCTCCCTACTGCGGTCGTCTCCCCACTCCGCCGCCCGGTCTCCCCGAGAGTCAACCGTGGTAGGCAGCGCTCCTTCATAAAGCCCCGATGTTGACTGATCCTGACGTCTGACGCGCCACCCCGCTCCGCACGGGACCGGGATTAGCACGTAGCCATGC
This sequence comes from Gadus morhua, assembly GCF_902167405.1. NCBI lineage: Eukaryota > Metazoa > Chordata > Actinopteri > Gadiformes > Gadidae > Gadus > Gadus morhua. The sequence continues at coordinate 27,603,446 of NC_044058.1, read as the reverse complement.
TAAGCTAAACTAAGTTAACGCTAGTGGGCTAACCACAGTAGCTTAAGATCGGATGCTAAGCTAAGCGAGGCTAACGCTGACGGGCAAACCGCAGTAGCATAACCTCGGATGCTAAGCTAAGCGAGGCTAACGCTAACGGGCTAACCGCGGTAGCTCAAGCTCGGCGATGCACGCCAGTGCTAGCGAGCTAACGCGACTAATGACTGTGGTGGTGGCGGACCGACCCGCGTCGGCTTTGTCAACTTATTTCCATGACTTAGTCGGAGCGGATGCGAATAACGTGCAGTTCGTCCGGGTAAATTAAGAGTTTGCCGTTTCTGTGGTTGTTTCGTCGCAAGATGAAACCCCCGAAAACGAAGTGTTTTATCCGGTTTGAGTGGAGCTGAAACTCTTACCTGGGGCAGCCATCTTGAAAGCTCTCAATCTCAAAATCGGATCTCGTCGAGAATTTCTGGGAAAACGGAAAACCTCCGCGATGCCGCCTCCTGATTGGACGGCCCCTCGACGCCACGCCCAGAGTCACCACAACCAGATACAAGGTGCGCGAGCGGTGGAGTTTATTTTATTATAGTGAGTATTTCAACTTTGATGCTACACTTTGCAATCTTGAATCTGTTTACATCTTGAAACATATAACGCACTTCCATTTTCAACCCCTCTTAAACATTCAATCAAAGTACTCTTAATTCCTTTCACTCAAAATTGTACATAAATGAAACAATTAATAGATATTACAAATATTTTAATCACATAAATGGATCAGATACAAATGAAATGCAAAGATACAGTAAAAATGCATACCCTTGCCTTATTCACAACACATAGCAAAACATAATGACCACATAATCATCATCATCTGAAATGATGAAGTGGGGGTGGGGGCATAGATCCTACTCCACACTGAGGAACTTCCTCTTCCTGGCTGTGTTGGTGTATGCATGGTGGCGCCATTCGATGTCTGCAGCGCTCTCGTTCTCCAGGGTGCCTAGCTTGATCATGTACACTGGAGAAGACACGCAGAGTTAGAATAAAAAACCAGAACCTCTGCACCCTAGAGCCACATAGAATAGATGAATACAGGATTAAAGAGGATGTAGTTCGACCTAGTAAGTCACGTGGCTATCAGACACCGCTCCAGTTAGAAAATCTGCCTTTTCCTGTGGTTTAGTGACATCACAAGTGGGCGTGTCCACCTAGATGTACACTGGATGGATCAGGCAACCAGCCTACGTAGTGGACTGTTTAAAAAAATGTTGCCCATCTATCCATCATACATCTAGGTGGACACACTTGTGACGTCACTAAAAAACACAGGAAAGTGCAGATTTTCAAACGGCTTGTTGTAATGGCTAATCACGCTCACACCTGGTGGCATAACATAACCCCTTTAAACATTCTGTAAGACAATTACCATGGAGATGCAACTCAAACTAAACCACTGGAGATGACTGCCTTCAGTCCAGCTTATTCAGGGAGTTGAAGTGCTCCCTCTAGCATCTACTCTTTGAGGGATCATGGTTTCAACAGGGTCATACTTACATTTCATCTCAAACCTGGGTCCTACTTCTGTCAGGGCAACGTTCTTGTGGTCCGTTTTCTTATAGGTGTGATGTCTGCAAATACACAAAACACATTTTAGATCCTTAACATCATCCCCAGACAACCATGGAATATAATGCCAGATTTAATATTTATAATTAAATATTTATAATGCCCTAATCAATGTGTTTTCATGTTGACCTGAAGGAAATGAAGTCCTCCTGGTTGGAGAAGGTAATCACGCGTTTGCTGTCCTCTTTGGGCACTGGAAACAGATACTTTAGGATGTTGGACACCTGTAGGGACAATAAGGCTTCATTTAAACATGCTTACAGTTTTTCTCGATTGTAAAAGCTCTTGGAATCCCAGCTCTTGGAAGCTGGGATTGTGAGTTTAGCCCATTTGAGTTCATTGGACAGACAAATATGCATTGTATCAAATTCTGATACAATTGTGTCAATGCAATATTGATATGACATATATTCACAGTTTTGTACTACAATATTGCAACAGTCTTTATACTATCTGTAAGTGTTTTGAATTGATCACACCAGTGTTTAATTGATGCTCTAAGAGATATTAATTTAATAGCAAATTCTTCTCTGATTTGAGAAGAATTTGTGTAGTTTTGACAAAATGATTAACTCTTCTCAGGTTTGTGTGTAGAGTTTTGAGAATTTGTGCATTAGTTTCCGAAAACGTGTTTAAACAATTGAGAAAAACTGTAAACATCTGTTAACAGCACATAGATGCGGTTCCTAGTGTCCATTGCTCGACAAGAAGTCAAAGTTTGTTTTTTTTGAGCGAGTATCCATTGCTGTATCCTCACGGGAATTGTTTTAGAGAATCTTCAAATACGTCAGACGTTCACATATCCCACCATGCACATGTATTCCATCAACACGGCTGCATGGCCAGATAAAAAAAACAATTGGTTGCGAAGCGGTTGCGATTAGTCAGATCGTCAACGGTCAATGTGTACTTCATGGTGCTGCTGCTGGGCTCAGCCTGAGGGATTGGACCTCATCTGGAGGAGCATTAGGAACAGGAACTGAAACGCAGCCCGAGGGAAGGGACCCAGGCACTCACCCTTCTGCCCAGGCGGGAGGTGAAGTTGTCGAAGATGAGGTGGGGGAAGGCCTCGGACATGGTGCCTATGTCGGGGACGTCATGCCTCATCACCACGTTGTACAGTGTGAAGTAGGCGGTGGGCCCGAACGGCAGGTGGCACACCATCAGGCCATCTGGAAACATACGAGACGGAAACCACTCGTTCACACACTGCGGAATCATGCAGCATTTGGCAAGCTTTGGTGTCTAGCCCGTTCCAGCAAACGCCTTCGCTCTGATTGTGTTGGAAGGGTGTTGATCGCGAGATATGGTAGCTGTGTTCACAACCTGAAGACGTGTGAAGATCACATATCAAGAAGTACATTATGCACAGACATGAGAGCTCCTACATTATATTTTATTAACAAGCAAAATGACAGTCTTCTGTAATATTTTGATTATAATACATCTAGGTTATAATACATCCTATCTCCACAGTTCACTCAATATATGCCAATGCTAATGCATAGCTTTGTTGTATACGGGGAAGGGGTTAACCTAGCAATTGTTAGTGCTTGGCACTTCCATGAACATCCTTACCGTACCGACTAGGGGTGTGAACGGTTACACAACCCTTTTTTTTTTATTGAACCGCAGTCGCACTATAGGGGATTATTTGTTCATTAACACGGCGGATGCGCGAGCAGAATGATCGCAAAAAGAAAATTTGTTTGACCGGTTGCCATGGTTATCTCCGTGCGGTTAATTCACAGTTGCGGTGTTAATTAGGATGTTGTCAGCTTACTGTTACATTAAACTGCATTAAACTCAGAAAAGGCGGTTATATGCTATAGACCCTAGAGTATCTGTGGTATAAAGGCTGGGATGAATTTCCAATTATAAATATGTAAACTTTATGTTGAAAGTATGGACCGTCACGATTCCCATTGAAACAATGGCGCAGTGGTTAGGCCTAAAAAAAAAAAAAGTTTGGTTCCTGTTGGTTGTCAGTTGAGGTCATGGGTAGGTAGGGAATTTATTTTATTTTTTTATTTTATTTTTTCCAGCGGCAGCGAATGATAGGTAGGTTGTTTTCATTTAAAAACGAGAAAATTCGCTCATCCTTGTTCAGAATGAAGAGGTGCTGTACCAGAACGTAATTATAGTTTGCATCAAAAGAAAAAAAAAAAAAAAATTATTATTATTTTTTTTTTTTATAAAGCTCATAAAATAATTTGGGTCGCACATAAATTCACAGGGTCGGTCGGAAACCGGAACCAAACAAAAATTTTTTTTAGGCCTTACTTATTTTTTTACGGTTTTCGTTTACTTATTTTTCCTAAACGGTTATGATTTACTAACCGGTTACACGTGTTCCCCATGCACACCCCTAGTACCGACGGCGATATATTGTAGTTTCTCCATCTTCTTACCAATGTACTTATTGTAGGTGGCTTTGAATAAAAGCGTCTGCTAAACGTGCTGTGTATTTGGGTGTCTTCCCCGTGACTGGGCCAGGATTGGGCATTGTGCTGTACCTGGCTGTCCTCTGGTCTCGTGGATGACCACCAGGTCGGTGACGTTGTTGGCCCTGCAGGCCTTCACTAGGGACCCCACCTCGTGGTTTCCTCTGTTCATCCTCTGGGCGCCCGGGAAGATAAGCTTCACCTCCTGAGGAACACATGTCATCACACCACTGGACCTACTCAAGTCATTTAGCAGCATTTACAATTAGGGCATTTGGCAGACGCTTTTATCCAAAGCGACTTACATCGGTTAATACACACATTGACGGCAGAGTCAACCATACAAGGCGACAGCCAGCTCGTCAGGAGCAGTTAGGGTTAAGTGTCTTGCTCAGGGACACATCGACACTGGGAGGAGCTGGGGATTGAACTAGCAACCTTTCGGTTACAAGAAAATGGCTCTACCTCCCGAGCTAAGCCGACCCACCCAGCAGCATCGACGCTTCACTTTCTAGTCCTTTAAAGAGACACTCTGCGTGGCATGTTGTTTCCCCAGGCGTGCGTGTCTGACCCTCGTCCCGTTTAGACAGATTTCCAGCCGGCTTGGCTAACATCTCATCACCCATCCAAACGCTGACCTTAGCGAACATCTTGAGGCGGGAGCTGGGATCTCTTGACGTGGTGATCATGATCTTAGGGTCCTCCACGCCCGCCCACTTGTACTCATCGTCCATGTGAGAGGTGGCTCCTGTAGCCGGCACAGTCGTCAGATGAGGAAATACACTGCGTTTGATTAATATCGTCACGAGTCAATGAAGACACTGACCTTCTGCGCCTTCGTCGTCATATTCCAGGAGTTTCTGTAACTGCAGGGCATCCTTTCGCACTTCAGTTGGGAGGAGACGATTCTCTGAAAGGAAACAAAACAAGAGAAAAGGAAATCATGAATCGATCACTCTCGTTACCTGCAACCAACGACTTCAGCATTGAAAGATGAAGACACCGCATGGACTACTGTGAAAGGTTCAGCTCGAACATATCTCACCTTCGAGAGCAGCCTTCAGCTTCTCCTTCTTGTCCTCGATGGTCCTCTCCCGGTCCTCCTGGGCCTTCCTGTACAGGTACTCCCGCCTCAGTCGAACCTCTCGACGGAGCTAAACACAAACACACACAACCAGGTCAGTTCAACCACCAGACCCAAAGGAAAAACACACAAATATATCACAGTTCTGATCCTAATTCATGCGGTCAACAATATGATTAAGGTCAGATGAGTATTTGATATCGTCTTCGATTTCCATGGTTTCTATACACGGTATATTGGTGCATTTATAGAACTGTACGAACCATTATTATGTTGTCTGGTGGCAGTCTCTCACATGTACTACTGACGACTACGACGCAACAACGTGTGTCCTCATTGGTCGGCCGGTCGACCAATGAGGCCGGTCGATACTGCTTCACTCGATTGGTTCGTACTTCAAAATAAAAGTTAATGCTTCAAAATAAATGTTGAAGTTTACGTTTACGTTAAAAAGTTTTTTGGAATGGTTTAATGCTAATTATGTGAGTAATGTATTTCACACTCGGAAGCTTGATGCTACTTATACGTCTAGGGAATGCAGTGGTATAAATGATAAGCGGACCTCGTTGGCACACTTCCTGGTGGGTGGGTTTTGGGGGTTTTCCGTTTTTTCATAGGTGTGAAAGAAGCTCTGCTTCCGAGAAGAGGATGTGAAGCTCAGAGCACAAAATGCATCTTCTGATGGTGATGGGCTTACTGGTGTGGTGGGCTGGTAAGTCTCAATATAGCAATTGTTTTACTATTGTTTATGCATTTATTTTGTTTGGTGTCAATTTAAATGGTGAGAAGGATGTCATGATGTCAGCAACACAAACCGACCATCCTCAACCTTTTCAAAAAAACGAAAAACTGAATATGAAGTTTATTTCAATGAGATGAACAGCTATTTCATATTGTATTTATCCTCAGGCTTTTCATCTATAGAACTGTGGATGTTAATAACCTTTGAAATTGGTGTATTCATATCCATGTCCTCTTATTAAACCCAGGAGAAACCTTTTTAACCCTAGGACTAACACTTTCATACACCCTGTAAAGCACTCCACATCATCAACCCTATCTTTCTACAATCCAGCACAACCCCTTAAACCCAAGCCCTCGCAAACATTATAATCTGTCCGCACAGGAGAAGGCCACGGCGTCCTGCAGGCGCTCACATGCCCGTACCAAGTCGACCAGAGCACTCTGCCCAGAGTCTGGTGCAAACAAACCAGCGCAGAGTGCTGCAGAGGCCTCATGTACGATTACAAGCACCCTCATGATGGGGACCCCCCAGTGATCCACGAGGACATGGGGTCCTTCACCGTCTCCGTGGTCAGCCCCCCCAACGGCGCCGGGGTGTACTGGTGCGGAGTCATGGCCAACAGCTCGGTCCTCATCAAACTGGCGGAGAGCTACTTCTACGACTGTAAGTCAATACAAAATTAGACGCTACCGCAGTTACTACCGCTCTCTGCTGTTGTCGCACCATGTTACTTCTGTAAGCTATATACATGCTACCACCTAGTTTAGATGTTCTTCCTATATCAAGACAATACATGTTTCATGATGTATCAGGCTATGTTATTTCCGTCACTCTCAAACTCAAACTCAAACATACACACACACACACACACCACACACACACACACATCACACACACACACACACACACACACACACACTCACTCTCAAACACACCCACACACACACACACGCACACACGCACACACACACACACACACACACACACACACACAGCCTCACAGTCACACACACACACACACACACACACACACACACACACACACACACACACACACACACACACACACACACACACACACACACACACACACACACAAAAACTCACATACTTGAGGACATTTGACCCATGTTAACTTGGGACAATAGTGTTTCAGTTAGTTTACTGAAAACACATTTAATCTTCTTATACAATTTCTCCTGTTTCTCCAGCCACTTATGCGTACATCTGGAGCATCGCTCGCTTTGTCGTGTTGCCCTCATTCCTCATCCTTCCTTCCATACTCGCCCTCAACGTGCTGGTCACCAGTCGCTCAGAACGTAAGTAGGAGATACTCACTGTGGAAGTTTGTGTACGCCCAGATATGGTCGCACTGATGTGACTTCATGTGGGTATGTTCACATGAGTTTACTACATCGGTCATCCAAAGGACGGTGATGAACGATGACCCTGTTGCAATATGTGGCTTGGTTTCAAAATGTCAATCTTCTTTTCAACTTCCTGTGGAAAACTTTCTTTGATTGGTTGGTCACCGTGTCAGGTCAGTTGTGTTGGTGTTTATACAGCCCTTAATCGCAGTTATGGTCCAGAATGCTTCACAGGCCCCACTTATATAACCCAAGGTAGGACTCTCCAAACCCACAGAACGATGAAACAAAACTGAACCCCCGGCTCCTTGAGAAGGACCCAGAAGAGAAGGGGGATAGGATCTGGCCTGGAGGACTCTTAACGGTAGCACAACAAAGCACAAACTAAGGTTATTTATGTGAGAGCAACCTTTAGTAGAAACCCAACAGCTTTTTCTAACTTGGTCAAAGGCTACCAAGTTGTTTTAGTTGTTGTACTGGTAAATAATATTGGAAAAGCTAAACCTAGAGACGCTTGGATTTCCCGATGAGGCAACGCATGTGTGTGTTCAGGAGCACTTATGAAATGAACGCTGCTGAGAAATGAACACACAGGACGGACAGGAGTCCATCAATCGTCTCTCACAACACGTTTGGTGAAAGGTGGACCTAATAAACCGCACACCTCACAAATATATATATACTCGGAGTGAGAACCACACCTACGTGACAGAATGAGAAATCGTCTGGTTCAAAAAAATATCTAGCATCTACCATGACACCACCAGAAACCCCTTTCTAGACGTCCACCACATTGACGGACCTCTGAGACAGATTTCATAGAATTGGTTCCTGACCAAAGCAATACGTGTGCGTGTGGCTGTCAGCATGAAGCCTGAGAAAGGGGAGGAGAACTATGACCAGCTCTAGCAGCGCGGCCACCACATCATTCTGACTTCCTCTTGGCTCTCTGCCTTTTACCAATAGGACAGCCACCCTTACAGTTTTTTTCAATTGCTTGAACACATTTTGCAAAATTTGGCACATTGTGTCAAAACTCAACACACAAGCAAATGAGACACAACACTGGGAAATAAACCATTCACATCACAAATTGAAACTCGGCTATCGAAACCTAACAATTCTTTGTAAAATTGTATCATTCTCTGATGACAAAATGATGCACATTTGCATCATATGAATACACTTTCAGATCAGCAGCAACACGCTGGGCTACTCTATATAAAACACTGCAGTCTTTCATGTTGACTGTTTTTATTCAGTTCCACGGAAGGCACATTTTCGCCACAACCAAAAGATCAAATACTGTACATTGCAGTACTGCATTACCGTGTAGTAAATACAGTTTGAGCAAAAATAAAACAAAAATAAACCCTACTGTACGGTAAACACAGAAGAACATGGCAATTGTGCGTGGGTGGGCTTATGGATCCTGCCGTCTGTTGGAGTCTGGCCATAGGATCTCATCAACATCACAAGCAATGTTTTATTCCGCTAAGCATCGGGGAGAATATTGCCTTGTGTGCCGAATCCATCCATGGATTGACCCTAAGTCGATGTCTCCGCAGGCCTGTTCCATTGCCTGCAGAACAGGCATGTGAGCATGTGGTTTGCGGTCATATACGTGCCATCGCCAAATTTTTTTATTCTATGGGGTTTAGAAATGGTGTGTAAGGGGGCAAGTATAGGACTTCAAATTGATGATGATTGGTGAACCAGTTGTGGACCAGAGCAGCCCAATGGAAACTAATATTATCCCAGACAAAAACAAACCTGGGCTGCTTTGGTCTGTCCTGTACAGCTGCATCGTGAAGTGCATCCAGAAATGTTATTATATGTTCGGTAGCCCTTGAAGGCTTATGGCAGCACACAATGAGATATTTCCCCCGCGCTGCCCCAGGACTTGCCCTTTGGCCAATTATGTTACGACCCCGTCGTCTTGTTTTGCTGAGGTTGAATCCAGCCTCATCAATGTAAATAAATTCATGAGGCTGTGCAGCTCCATCCATCTCCAAGATGCTCTGTAACTAAACAAAATACATGTAATACATATTTTGGATGACATTACTCAAAACACTCAACTTCAGTACTACACATACAGAACCCCCACCCCATCAAACAGGTACCTGGTACCTCTCTGAATGTATCTATGTGGTACTGATGTATACTGGATGACACCAATACTGTATTGTAAATGTAAAGGATTGTAACACTTACCTGTACATATTCACGTCGAAGTCCTTTGACCCTGACACTGTTCCTCTCAAATGGGACCCTGTACAATTGCTTCATGGTAATTTGGTGCTTTACCAAGATGCGTCTGATAGTGGAAATGCTTACTCGCTCTATGAGTACTTCGCTATCTGCAAATATTTCTTGCTGTAGCTGGTTGAGACGGATTGCATTGTTTGCTCTGACCAGGTCCACAATGGAAAGTTCCTGCTGTTGGGTGAACAGGCGTTGGCGTCCGCCCCCAGAAGGTCTTCTAGTCATTCTATAGTAAAAACACAATACAAAATGTTACTGTATTGGTTTGCTTCTTTTTTTTATAGTACTGTATATACTGTACTTTACTGTATATACCGTAGAAAGTACTGAAACATCTCAATGTAGGTAATCACAGTATGTCACAAAACTACCACTTTTGTTCAAAAAGGAGCATTAGCTACCCTGCAATACAGTACATGTGATATGGTACAGTACGGCAAATACTCTAGATACAGTCTGAGTAGAGTAGAAAGTTAAGAGTTGACGACATACCTGTTTCCCAGTCAGAATATCTGAAACTTTAAAACGGCTTAGATTAGGGTGGACTCTCTGCCCAGCTTCCCCCATAGTCAGACCATGGTTTATGACATGGTCCACCAAAGTTGCTCTTATGTCATCGGAAATAATGTTCCGTGCACGGCCTCTTCCACCACGTCCTCCTCTATGTCTCTGTCCTTCTCTGTCCTCCTCCTCCTCTTCCTCCTCTACCTCTGCCTCTTCCTGCATCCATGCTTGCAAAGTTCTCAAAGTGGCTTAACTGAGGGCTTTTTGTAGCTGGCTGATTGGTTTATCAGTTTTGGAAGAAAGTGTTTTCAGTTGTGTATGTAAGTATTTTCAATTAACCAATGTGTTTAGGATTTTGAATAGATGTGTTTTCCCAATGGTACAATGAGATGTCAATTTTGAATTAAGTGTCTTATGTATGAAATAGTGTGTAGTGTGCAGGAGCAAGTGTGTTGCACAATTGCAACTAAAGTGCAAAGCAGCGCTTTTGTTTCAGGAATGGTAAGGCCTACATGTGTTTAAGGTATAGAAACAAAAACTTTGAGTTGTGTTACTTTGGTCTAAGCATGTGTCTATAGCGTTCAAGCAATTGATAAAAAACTGCAAACCACGTCCGAAATAAGAAGACCACATGGGTGCTGGTGGTGGCGGTGGTTTCCAACACTGTGACTAGTAGGCTGCTGTTTATTTCCATTCATCAACTGCGATAGCCTGCTAGAAAAATGATGCATTGTTTTTAATCAGACAGGAATTATTCATACACTAGTAATTAGTGTAGTACTTTAGTCCTCAACATCAACAAGATACTCATCACAAAGACCCATGTAAGTCAGATATTTCATGCGACACTAATAAACGTAGGCCTAAATATAATTGTCGAATTTTCTTCCTTCATCCCTTACAGGCAAAAGACATCATGAGGATTCAACTAAGGTTCTGGAAGAACCTGAAGCAATATATATAAATCAATAATCAACCACTCATGTAGAGCAATGTTGGAGCCGATTGAGGACTATCCATGGTTATACTGCCCCCTGTTGGTAAAGACCGACAATGCAATACTCAAACGCAACAGCCTAGATGTGACCGATATAATAAAAAGAGCTAGATTATATTTATCTATCCATATATCTATACATCTAAAGATATATAGATGGATAAAGATACATATAGTCTTGTCCTTATACTATTGCCTCTTGAAGTCGACCAGAAGATCCCCCCCCCCCCCCCCCCCCCCCCCATCTTCAGCATTCATGTGTAAATAAAACCTTTGAATTGAGGAATGCAATGTGGAAAAAAGGAGGCAGCTATGATGAAATTAGTTTGCATTTATTGAACAAACCAACATGGGCAAACTCACACAGTGTAAACATGTGGTGGAATGAAAAAGGAAAGGTTTGGTTCCAAAATAAACATATCGTAACACATAGAATATCGTTTGAAGGTTGACAAGTAAAAAGTGCTGAAGAGTGTATCGTTAGAGCTATTGCAGATTTAGTTACTGAGGCGGACAGTCTTTATTGTTCAGAAAAGGACTTAAGCTCCTATTAGCAATAACCAGAACACAGCTAACCATTCTCTTCACACAGATCTAATTTTGGAACAAAAATCTTCAAATATATATCATTATATACTTTATACATTTGTTTTTGCTATGCCCACACACACACACACACACACACACACACACACACACACACACACACACACACACACACACACACACACACACACACACACACACACACACACACACACACACACACACACACACACCAAAGAAGACATAAAAAAGAAAGCTCTTGAGCACACAGTATGGACGATGGAGGCTGCATAGTTTCATCTTGGAGAAGATTTCAAACACAAAGTCAGCTGTAAAGCAACCAAATAAAAACGTGACAGGGGGAATAGACAAGCCGTTCCATTACCTTCGTCGCTTTGTAAATAAAATGTTTTTAATAAAGAAATCCACATAACTTAGTCTTGTGTCTTGTGGGTGACAGTAAATAGGGGGACAGCCGGTTTGAGCCAGTACAGTCCTGCTGGCCAAACGGCCTAACCAAACTTGACTGCACAGAGGGGAGCATCCTCTGACCGGAGTCCATCAATCGATGAATCCGGGCAACGACACGTTTCCATGACGACATAGAGAAAGGGAAGGAGGGGAGACGGTGGGCGAGAGTCAACGGGGACATTGATAAAATAAACCGATCCTCACAGCCCAAGCTCGGCTGCAGTACGTTCATAGCACCCGAGAGGGTGCCGGCCATGATATGCAATTTACACAAGCAAAAACGACACGACACCAAAAAATCGAACGTTAAAAGAACCGGTCTCGAAAAAGGTTGTAGTGGCAGAAATAGCGGCTCCTTATTCGGTTTAGAGTGAGAGAATTAACGAACACACCGAGTTGTGGACCCACTGCAATCTAATACAAGAGCGCATTGTGGTCGAGCGTGGAGCTCCACAGCTTCCACGGACCGGGCGTCGGGGAGCCAGAGCGAGTGGGAAGGAGTTCTCTAAACATGAAACACGGCCTACAGTAAGAACACTTGAAATGTATGGAGCGACCTCAACCTTTAAGGCCTCTGAGGAAATGTGGAACCAATAGAGAATCCAAAGAAACAAACGAAAACAGAAGACACAAACTCAAACCAACAGAGCCTCGCTGGGGAGGCGAAGGGAGTGGAAAACGAACGCACCCCGCCGGGAGACGACCCGCCCGCGTCTTGACGGCCCCGTTCCTCGGTGCAGTTTGTGAAGTCATTAGTGTTGAAGCGGCCGGTGGATGCAAACGCACACACGACGACGGTAACCGTGGGGGCGAGGTGGAGTGCTTGACGGCCGCGTCTCCCCAGATGAGGATGAGGATGATTCTTCGTGTATTCAGATTTCTTCTTCGGCTCACGACACAGTGGGGGGCAGGCGCGTGCCTAAAGCTGCCATGATAGAGTCCGTCAACCGCAGAAGAGCAAGGGACAAACGATAATCAATACATCTATCCGGGCGATCCGAAGGGTATCAGTCACCAAACTGAGCATGCTCGCAATCGATACACTAAAAACACAGAGACATCAGACCACGACGACGACGGAGCCCTAAGGGGACCCTCACCACACCGGACTACGGCTGTGCAGACATCCACCGGAAAACTGAATTAAATCCAAATTATTAAGCACAGTCAGTTTGTAAGTGAGTCCAAAGTACAGGGGGGCGGGAGGAGGGGAGCTCTGCTCCAATCATCTCTTACAGTACACGGTTCTAGTCTCCTCGCCTTGATCTCATTGGTCGGAAAAGACAGTGGAGCGCATGAGGAGGTCGTGTGTTTGGTTCTGGAGCGGGGGGGGGGGGGGGGGGGGGGGAGATGCTGGAGGTCCGAACACACGCGCGCACACATTCGATGGAGGCTCCGCCCTCTTTGCGCTCTAGAGTTCCTCGTAGTCCCCGCCTTCGGGCCGCACGGAGGCCCCGCCCCCGCCCAGGAAGTCCTCCAGCTCGTCCACGTCCGTCTTCTTGGCCCGGGACGGCTTGGCCTTCCTCTTCTTCTCCTTGTCCTTGTCCTCCGCCGCCCCAGCTGCCACCTCCTCCTTCTCCTTCTTCCTGTGTTTGTGTTTCTTCTTGCTCTTCTCCTCCTCCTGTGAGGGGGGGGGGGGGTCACACACGGACGTTATCAAATGAGTTGCATTTAGATTGACGACTCAATTTTATATATCTATATCTAGATGTAGCTGTATCTATATATCTTTATGTGTATATATATATATATATAAATATAGATATTCAACCCTTCTATTCATTTTTTCATCTATATCGATCTAGATATATGTCTTTATCTAGGTAGAGCTCTATCTATCTATCTATCTATCTATCTATCTATCTATCTATCTATCTATCTATCTATCTATCTATCTATCTATCTATCTAGTATCTATCTATAGATGTAATGGCTAATTGAGACCCTTTGCTGCACAAAGATATATGTTTTGGTGAGATCGTAATAATCAATAACCCTCTTCACCTCGACCTCTTTCACCTTCTTCTTCTTCTTCTTCTTCTCCTTCAGGGAGGGTTTGCTTTCCTTCTCTGGAGGAGAAGCAGACGGAGATAAGGGGTTCAGAAACAGGAAGTGACATCATACCTCGCAGATGGGAGCCCCTCTGGAAACACATGGGTCAGGGGTCAGGAGGAGGAAGATGAAGAATAGGAGGAGGACAGCGAGGAGGAGGAGGAGGAAGAGGAGGAGGAGGAAGAGAAGGAGGAGGAGGAGGAGGAGGTAGAGGTAGAGGAGGTGGACAACGAAGGAGAGGAGTATGATGAGGAGGAGGTAGAGGAGGAGGAGGACAATGAAGAGGAGGAGGAAGAAGAGGTAGAGGAGGAAGAGGAGGAGGGGGACAATGACGAAGAGGAGGATAAGGTGGAGGAGGACCAGGTAGAGGAGGAGGAGAACAACGAAGAAGAGGAGAACGATAAGGAGGAAGAAGAGGATAATGGAGGAGGAGGAGGAGGAGGAGGCGGAGGAGGAGGAGGAGGACAGTGACGAAGAGGAGGATAAGGAGGAGGAGGACCGGGTAGAGGAGGAGGAGGACAACGAAGAAGAGGAGAACGATAAGGAGGAAGAAGAGGATAATGGAGGAGGAGGAGGAGGAGGACAGTGACGAAGAGGAGGATAAGGAGGAGGAGGACCGGGTAGAGGAGGAGGAGGACAACGAAGAAGAGGCGAACGATAAGGAGGAAGAAGAGGAAAGAGGAGGAGGAGGAGATCGGGGGAGGTGTGCGGGCTACGTGCCTTCCTGCTCGTCACTGCTGTCCTTGGCGGCGGCCGGCTCCTCTCCAAAGCCCAGCCCGAACAGATCCGTGTCGTTCTTGTGTTTGAAGGAGATGACGGCCGGCTTAAGGGTCACCGCCCCTTTGGCTGGCCGCACCTCGTCCTCCGATAGGTCAGACAGAAGCTCCGCCCTGACCGGAAACACTTCCTGTGGGTGTGGTTAGGGGGGAGAGTCGTTCAGGTAAAACAGAGTCCTCGATGTTCACAGCAAGATATTCTCATCTATCCCTTTATGTGTATGGGATGGGATTGGGCCTAAGGCCCAATCCCATTTCTACCCCTTACCCTTTCCCCTTACCCTTACCCCTTCAAAACAAGGGGTAAGGGGGAGGGGTAAGGGGTAGAAATGGGATCGGGCCCAAGTTTAAACAAAACAAACCAAGTCTGTTTGGTCCTGCTTGAAGCAGAAGGGACCTTCTTCTAACCCCGGAGGTGCTTTTCACTTGGCCTAAATGGACTGCTTTTATATAGCGCCATTCTAAGAGCTTTTCTTGAGTGGCCACTCAAAGCGCTTTACAATATTGCCTAACATTCACCCTTTCACGCACACATTCACACACCGACGGCGGCGTCAGCCACACAAGGCGACAGCCAGCTCGCCGGGAGCAGTCAGGGTGAGGCGTCTCGCTCAGAGGCACCTCGACACTCTCGATACGCTAGGAGGAGCCGGGGATCAAACCAGCAACCTTCCGGCTACCCCTCCTCCCACATGCCCCCCCTCGGAGTACTCGGTCCTATACCTCACCTTGGTCACTTGGGGCGTCTCCGAGGCGTCGGACTCAAAGTCGGGGTCGTCCATGACGAAGGACAGCGTCTGCTGGGCCACGGGCGTCTCCGTCTCCGTGTCGGAGTCCTCCGCCTTGGGGGAGTTGCCCTTCTTCTTGCCCTGCTGCCTGCTGATTGGCTGCTCGGTCGTGGGGGTCAGGGTGAGGGAGATGGGGGCGGGGGTCAGCAGGAGCTGGCCGGGCGCTTTGGGCTCCGGACCCTTCTTGGCCGCGGCCTTTGGTTTGGTGGTGCTGATGACGGACCTGGGGGGGCACAGGAAGAGGTGTGAGGGGAGGGGGCGGAGCCAGGGGGAGGAGCCAGGGAGGAGCCAGGGGGAGGACGGGCCAGGGGGAGGGGGGGACAGGGGGAGGGGCCAGGGGGAGGAGGGGCCAGGGGGAGGGGCCAGGGGGAGGAGCCAGGGGATGGGGAGGAGCCAGGGGATGGGGAGGAGCCAGGGGATGAGGAGGGGGAGGAGCCAGGGGAGGGGGCGGGTCAGGACGAGGGGGTGGTGAGAGGGAAGGACCCAGGGGGGGTGCGTGGCCAATGGGAGGAGCCAATGTTAAAATGACTAAATCACCTATCCCGATGTGTTCTGTTGTGTGGGTTTTGAGTGTGTCACGGTACAGAACCAGAAAAAACACTATCTGTCATTTAAGCCCTGAGGTGAAAAGGTGTAGGAGCCCCTGCTTAAAGGTCCGATGGCATGCCACCAGGTGTTTAAAGCGGTGGATGGTCCTGCTGTGAGCTCCCAGGTCCCAGGGGGAGTGGGCCGTGACCACCGGGGAGAGAGGGGGAGGTGTGGGCTCTGGGATCCAAGGCGCGACCGCATCACGTATGAAGCAGAGCTACGCTGCATCATCTGATGCGCGTGACCCACGACAAACAGGGATTCAAACTCTTCATGGTCATGGTCAAACAGCCATGGGGGTGGAAGAGGACAGGGGAAGAGCCGACACAAAACACGCTCCCTTATAGTTAGCCACAGCTGTTTCTCAAGGGCAGCTTACTAACCAGCTAGTAATGAAAGCTTACTCACCAGCTAGTGACCTTCAATTTGTTAACCAGCTAATTAAACAGCTTAATAACCAGCTAGTTAACTAACTGCTTACTAACCAGCTAGTAATGAACAGCTTACTTCCCAGCTGGTTAACTAACAGCATACTAACCAGCTAGTTCACTAACATCTTACTAACCAGCTAGTTAAAGAGGAACTTCCACGCCCTTATCTTTTTTAACCTTACAGAGTTCTGCGTTGTGAAACTGCAGACCAATATCTGGGTCTGCCTCGCCATCCAAACAAATTGTGCAATAGTATTACTGATCATGACCCATGGTGTAATACAGTGTGTGTGTGTGTGTGTGTGTGTGTGTGTGTGTGTGTGTGTGTGTGTGTGTGTGTGTGTGTGTGTGTGTGTGTGTGTGTGTGTGTGTGTGTGTGTGTGAATTGCACTGTTTCTTGTATGTTGTATAGTATATGTGGCCTGTGTCCTATATGTATGCATTTGTATTGTTATTTATTTTCTGTAAAGCAGCTATATGTGACAGCATTGGAGTCCAAGACAAAGTTCCCTCCAAAGATAATAAAGTGCATCTTATCTAATCTTATCTGATCTCTCTCTTCCAAATCGGACCAATAAGATCCAAGACCCGTCTGTGAGTGGTCCGACTGGTCAGAGGCTTCACAGCCCTAGCTCATCTTACAAACCAGCTAGTTAACATCAAATTTAGCTTACCAATCAGCTAGTTGACCCACAGCATAATAACCAGCTAGTTAACCAACAGCTTAATAACCAGCTAGTTAACTAACATCTTACTAAGCAGCTCCTTAACCAACAGCTTACTTAGTTACTAGTTATTAGTTACTTAGTTGTGAAAATACAGACCAATGTCAGGTCTGCAGCTTCAACTCTCCAACCAATGGAGATGCAGATCCTAGCCTGGTGTGTCCGCGGTCCACCGTGTCTTCAGAGGCTCTACGGTCAACTAACTGCTTACTAACCTGCTAGCAATGAACAGCTTACTTACCAGCTGGTTAACTAACAGCATACTAACCAGCTAGATCACAAACATCTTACTACTCAGCTAGTAATGAACAGCCTACTAACAAGCTAGTAATGGACAGCCTACTAACCAGCTAGTATTGAACAGCCTATTAACCAGCTAGTTAACCAACAGCTAAAAACTAGCTTGTTAACCAACTGGACTCCAACTTCAGCTCTCAAACCAATGAAGATGCAGATCCTACCCGGTGTGTCCGCGGTCCTCCCCGTCTCTAGACGCTCTACGGTCCCAGCTCCTCCTCACCTCTTCATCTCCGGCTCGCTGTCCAGGTCCAGGACGTGGGGGGTGAGGGCGGGCGCGGGGGGGTCCTCCTCGTCGCTGGTCAGGGTGACGTCCCGGCTGGGGGGCTGGACGCGGGCCGGGCCCCGGGGCTGGGGCAGGGCCTGGTCGTCGGGGTCCAGCTCGTCCTGGAAGCCCGACACCATGGGGTTGCCCCGGCCCTCGCCGTCACTGGGAGGGAGGGGGGAGACACAAGGGCCTCTTCAGACATCTTTAAACCCTCTGGGTTAACCACAGCAGCCTGGGTCCTCTAGTCTAGTAGAAACTGATTCCCAATCCATAATGTGACACGGTGAAAGAGGGACTGGTCTGATGTGTGTTTTCTTTTGTATTCAGTGTGTTCAGACCCTGTAAGCAAGGCCTTCTCTCAGTCAAGTGTGAATGCTCCTTCAAAGTGAAAGCGTTCTTAATCACATGTTATTCTGCACCAATGCCCCACCCTCACTGCTACACCCAGGTCGACTCGGTGTAGCAGCTGCATCCTCCCTGGACCCGGACCAAGACGAGGGTGGGGGTGAGGGAGGGGGGTTACCTGTCGCTGTCCAGGACGTTGCTGTGGGCGGGCGGGGGGGCTTTAGCCTTGGAGCCCCCCCCGTCCTCCAGGAAGCTGCGGTCCAGCCTCTCGTCGGGGACAAAGTCGTCCACGCTCCTGACGCTGGCGGGACACACGGGCTGCTCCGCCCCGCCGTCTGGGGGACAAAGGACACCGGGTTACACCGGGGTTCACCTCTGGGCCGTCGCTATGGATACGCACCACAGAGCTGGCCTGGGGCGACTCAGCGACCGCTGCCGTGACGCTGACGTCTGAACGCTATCAACGACTGCAGAGGAATGAAGGACTAGCCAATGATAGCACAAGCGCACACAGCTTTAGATAGACACACACACACACACCGACTTATATTAGACACAAACACACGGACTACGGACACAAACACACACACTATATACAAACACACATAAACTAGGGACACAAACACACACAATATACAAACACACATAGACTAGGGACACAAACACACACACACACACACACTATATACAAACACACACAGACTAGGGACACACACACACACACACACACACACACACACACACTTATATTAGACAAAAACACAAACTAGGGACAGAAACACTGACAAGACACAAACACAAACGCTCACACATTCACACACCAGCTGTCATGTACACACTAACATCCACCCGGCGTGTGTGGGTGTGTTGAGGCAGCACGCTCCGGCGAGATCCACTGCAGTCTGATATGGACTCAGGCTTCAACCACCACGCACTGCACGACGCACCTCCGCTCACGGACCCAACAGGACCAGAGACTACTCTAACACACGCATACTCTGATCTGCACATGACGATAGTTAGCCTCATGGAGCAAATAAGGCCTAAAAAATTGTTTGTTCAGTTGCGGTTTTCGACCGACCCTGTCAATTTATGTGCGACCCAAATAAGTTTATGAGCTGCTGTAAAAAAAGAAAGAAAAAAAAAAAGAAAAAAAAGAAAAAAGTCCTATCATTCGCTGCCGCTGGATAAAAATAAAATAAAAAAATAAAATAAATTCCTTACCTACCCATGACCTCAACTGACAACCAACAGGAACCAATTATTTATTTTTTTAGGCCTAAGCATTTGTTCATCGGTTCATGTTTGCAAGAATTAACCCATTCATAAGCGCAGAATAACCCTTTCATAAGCCGAGACTTTGAAGACAGAACTCGGGAGGACGGCCGGGCCTGGTGGGCCCGGACCCCTCCCCGTAGGGGGTCTCACCTGGGGCTGCGGACTGGGCCTCCGGGGGCCCCGAGGAGCCGAACCAGCGGGAGATGAAGCCGCGCTTCTGGGGGGCCTGGTCCTGGGGGGCCGCCAGGGCGGGCGAGGCCGGGGTGGAGGGTCTGGGGGCGCCGGAGGCCCCGGAGGCCGGCGACTGGGCCAGCCGGGGGTGCTCGGGGGACTGGACCGCCCCCCAGGGCTCGGCCGGGGTGGAGGGGGGGGCCGGGGCGGAGGAGGGGGGGGCGGCGGGCGGAGGCTGGGGGGCCGAGCCCTGGGTCTGGAAGGGCGTGGGGGGCTGGGGGGTGCTGGGGCTGGAGCTGCCAGTGGAGGCCCCGCTCTGGGGGACCACGGGGGACTGGGAGCCCGACGACGGGCTCTGGCCGTTGGCGGGCCCCGGGGAGCCGAAGGCCTTGCTGCGGGTCTCCAGGTTCTCCAGGAAGCTGTGTGGGGGGGGGGGGGGGAAGAGAGAGGGTTGGATCAGGAGTTCGTACCTGGACAGCGGAGCCATAACGCTTCGTCAATTCAAGAGTCATAGTCCTAAAGCATGGGTCACAAGCTAGGGTCACAAGCTAGGGTCCCAAGCCAGCGTCACAAGCTAGGGTCACAAGCTAGGGTCACAAGCTAGGGTCACAAGCTAGGGTCACAAGCTAGGGTCACAAGCTAGGGTCACAGGCTAGCGTCACAAGCTAGGGTCACAAGCTAGGGTCACAAGCTAGGGTCACAGGCTAGGGTCCCAAGCTAGGGTCACAAGCTAGGGTCACAAGCTAGGGTCACAAGCTAGGGTCACAGGCTAGGGTCACAGGCTAGGGTCACAAGCTAGGGTCACAAGCTAGGGTCACAAGTTAGGGTCACAAGCTAGGGTCCCAAGCTAGCGTCACAAGCTAGGGTCACAAGCTAGGGTCACAAGCTAGGGTCACAAGCTAGGGTCACAAGCTAGGGTCACAAGCTAGGGTCACAGGCTAGGGTCACAAGCTAGGGTCACAAGCTAGGGTCACAGGCTAGGGTCACAAGCTAGGGTCACAAGCTAGGGTCACAAGCTAGGGTCCCAAGCTAGGGTCACAGGCTAGCGTCACAGGCTAGCGTCACAGGCTAGCGTCACAAGCTAGGGTCACAAGCTAGGGTCACAAGCTAGCGTCACAAGCTAGCGTCACAAGCTAGGGTCACAAGCTAGGGTCACAAGCTAGGGTCACAAGCTAGCGTCACAAGCTAGGGTCACAAGCTAGGATCAGAAGCTAGGGTCCCAAGCTAGGGTCACAAGCTAGGGTCACGAGCTAGGGTCACAAGCTAGGGTCACGAGCTTGGGTCACAAGTTTGGGTTCCCAAATCAGCTTAAAAAGCTGATTTGGGAACAGAGTCAAGAAACTGAAGCTCAAGTCGAGAAGGCGCAGGGTAGCCGCACCCAGTAGTCGTTAGGTCTAGAAAGAGGAAAAATGAGAAGTGCAAAGAGGAACCGGAGAAAACAGTCTTTGAAGTCATCAGCAACGTGCATGACACCACTAAGACGACATCAAAGTGACGGTGGACTTCACTGAGACTGTCAGACATCAAACTCTTTATCCTCGTCTCTGACGCTTTCTTCCCGTGCAAATCGTTACACAAATAGCCACGACGGCGAGCTGTAAGACGGTGGGCTGTACGGCGGTGGGCTGTACGACGGCGAGCTGTACAACGGCGAGCTGTAAGACGGTGGGCTGTACGGCGGTGGGCTGTACGGCGTCCCTGTGTGTTTGTTAACTAAGGTGTCAAAACACGGTGGGAGAACTATAGATCCGGACACTGCGTCCGTCTGTACTACCGTCTTTCTTTGTTCCCAAAGACTACGTCTGAGGTGAGGTGTGGCCCTGGTTTAGGATGACATGTGGAGAGTTTGGGGGGGGGGGGGGGGGGGGGGAAGTACAGTCAATAACAAACGTACATCTCGTAGTTCTGGTCCTCCGTCTCCTGCTGAACACAGAGCTCCTCCAGAGTAGCGTCCATGTCGAGTTGGTTGGTCTCCAGCTGTCGGAGCAGGGTCTCTCTCTGTAGGGAGAGACACACACAGAGCACCATGAGAACACCAGGAGTCAGGGTCTCTCTCTGTAAGGAACACACACAGAGCATCATGAGAACACCAGGAGTCAGGGTCTCTCTCTGTAAGGAACACACACAGAGCATCATGAGAACACCAGGAGTCAGGGTCTCTCTCTGTAAGGAACACACACAGAGCACCATGAGAGCACCAGGATTCTGGGTCTCTCTCTTTAAGGAGGAACACACAGGCCCTCAGAATACCTCCTCTCCCCGTGTCCGTCCCTTAAGGGTTTCATGGTTGCGGTCTACTTCCTCCAACACACCCTGTCTTAAAGTGTGCATCAGCAGTTTGACATGGTTCCACCAACATGACTTCAACGGCAAACACAGCCCTCACATCGTAGTCTAACGCAATAAGTTACTTCACACAACAGAGAGGATTTATTGTTAGATGAAATACTATTACACCAAATATCTGTAGGTAGCACACACACACACACACACCGAAGAGGTAACACCACGCACACAAACACACTCACTGAGGAGGTAACTACACACAGACACGTACACACACCAGACTGAGGAGGTAACAACACACGTACGTACAAACACACTCACACACACACACAGGAGGTAACACCACACGTACACACACACACACACACTGAGGATGTAACCCCACACACACACGCACCTGCAGTTGCAGGAAGGGGATGTTGAAGAAGCGATGGAGGTACTTGAGGCCGAAGCCGTTCTTCATGGAGGACTCGGCGTAGTGGATGTAGGACGCTCCCATCGGCCTGGAGGAACACCAGCGGACGGGTCAGTCACACAGTCGGAGGATAACACTGCATTAATCCCCAGAGGGAACTTCCTCACAGCGACGGCTCAAATCCGTCCCAGTGGACTGTTTCATTCCAACTCCATTTTGTTTGGGCAGATATTTTTACCGCAGACAATGGAGGTCTGTATGAAAGTGGCTTTCGTTAAGCCAGAGCTTTATTCCTGAGGAAAGTAGGACATCGTCAGAAGAGGGGAGGAGGATGTGAGGAGGCAGCAGAACAGCCTCAGATTTTGTTATTCATGTATAAACTGAATTTTCGAAAATGCTTTTTTCGCCACAGATTTCAAAAAGGTTTTCTCCCCCCTCCCGACACACACTCTCCTGAACACGCACACACACACACACACAATCCTGAACACACAAACACACATACAAACTCCTGAGCACACACACTCCTGAACACACCCACACACACAGACACACTCCTACCCACACACAAACACACACTCCTACCCACACACAAACACACTCCTGAACACACACACACTCCTGAACACACACACACACACAAACACCTGTTGAGGCTGGCGATGAGGTCGCGGATGTCGTCGGGGAGGATGACGCGGTGCTCGCCCATGTCGCGGTGGTTCCCCAGCACGCACACCGGCACGTGGGGGGGCACCTTGGGCAGCTCCCGCAGGATGTAGTTGAACGTCCTGCGGAGGAAACACACGACCAACAGCGCCGCGTGTTAAGGGGTTCCTCTGTGAGACAGGGCTCAGGCCCCCGGATCATGGGGACACAACCTCAGAGTCATCCCCGACCCCGTCATCCAGGATTAGTATTTATTTTTTGTACGCAGCCTTTGCGATTTGCGTGTGCGTGTGTGTGTGTGTGTGCAAAGGGCTTCCCCCCAGCGCCAGACGCCAGGGGAAGCCCTTTGATATAGCCGTCTGACAGACGGGAGTTCAGCACTTTTTGTTTTTGAATCCATATTTGCGTTCACAAATGAGGAAGGATTCTGAAATTGACATTGTGTTGATTTGAGATCAACAAAGCTGATCTCTGATTGGACGCGACCGGAGTGGTCAGCGCCAACCGGGGGGTCAGAGTTGAACTAGCGTGAGCGTTGAGCACGGGAGCGAGAAGGCGTATAATCCGAGTCACACGCTACAGCCCGGGCCCGCCTCAGCGGTCGGGCTTCGGCGCTCAACTCCATAGGAGACATCGGCCACGCCGCCGCTGACATCTCATCGTGCGCTGACCGCGTCGGCCCTGCTGGATCGCCGTCAGACCGGGGCGGGAACCAGAGGAGGCCAGCCCCCGCCAGAGCTCCGCGTGCGGGGCTGCATTAGACTCATTGCAATCCAATCCCCCTCTCTCTCTCTCCATGCATATTGTAAGAGAAGCGATTTGACGCGGCCGGTTGTATGGGGGGAGCGTCTCACCACTGCTTGGTAATGTCAAACATCATGATGACACCGTTGCAGTTCTTGTAGACGTCGAGGAACTCTGCGTCCAGCGCCACCTCGTCCGACTGCGAACGCCACAACACAATTAATCAGTAAAAATAGTCAATCGTGTTCTGGATTAAAGGCTGATTAACAGGGAAACCTGAGACCAACATTTATAATTTAGGATAAAAAGGAGGAAGGAGTGAAGCCGACACCACATGTTGCTCGCTGACCCACATTCCAGATCTATAGTTTTCCCTCCGTTTTTTTCTAGAACCCATGACGGTCATGTGATAATCACCTCCGGGGTCTCATTCTCCATCTTCAAGTTTTCGCCGCGCTTCTTTCCCTTGCCTGGAACAGCAGAACAGACGTGGTGAAGGCCAAGAGGAAGACCCAACACAGAAGATTAAAACACTTTTCGGTTCACAATCTAGTTTTATTTCAAGAGCAATGCATGAAAAGCAAGCAAAGCATTATGGCCGAGTTACTTGTTGATATGCATTATTTTGGCATAGCTTGTTCAGCCCAAAATACGACAATTAAACAGAATGCGTTCTTTAATTGTCAGGTCACACAGTGCGGCAACCGTTATCAAGGGCAGTCGCGCTTCAGCCAAACCTTTTTAGTGGTAGTCACACTACAAACGGAAGTTAGCAGGCAGCACTGAAACAATCTTTGTCTTTGATAGTGAGAGGAATGAAAAGGTACGGAAGGTTAACCACGGTTCACAAGCCACGACGACGCATTCTACACACCACAGCGATCACCTACCATCAAGAAGAGGATATTTCTGGCCTTGGGTGAGTGCCATTGTGATACAGAGAGGAGAGAGAGAGAGAGTGAGATAGGGTGCGATAGAGAGGTACATCAACATGATCAGAGAGGGATGTGTGGCTCTGAATGCAAACAAAAGAGGAACATTGATTGACATGGTGATAAAAAGAAAAAAAACAAATGGACATTTGTCACAACTTGACAGACGGTGAGTGAGTGATGGGGAACTCTTGTTCTGACGGGCCAACACTCACCTTTGTCCACAACATCCCACACCTCTACCTTGACCACGTCATCCGTAGCTGAGAGAAACAAGGGAAGAGGCCGTGACAATCTATACTAAACACACAATCAAACACGAATGCTGTTCTACGCCAAGAGGACATGATGCAATAATTAGTGTGGGACCGGTTCTGAATCATTTTACTTTACCTTGACACAGTGATGGTTTCAGCAGCAGGGAACAATTATTGATAAAGACTATCTAGTTATATGACTACTGTAACTACTACACAGAGAAACATAGGGGAGCTAAATGGTTAGCTGAACTCGAATGAGACGACTAGCTAAACACTAGCACCCTAGACTGAATGGGTTGGCCTACCTTGGTACGGGGCCACTGAAAACAATACACAGAAGTTGTGAAAAAAAAAACAATGACCAAATATAGATGCCAGGAAAGAAAAGAGTAGTGGTGCGACCTGTAGTCAAGTTGAGACATGACTGGACTTACTTTTGTAGTTCCAGTGGATGCTGGTCGCCTGGATCTCCTGCGTGGGCAGGTATTCCTCCAGGAACTTCTTCCCCTGAAGTCGGTGCCATAGGGTGCTCTTTCCCGTGTTCCTGTCCCCGCGAATCACTATCTTCACTGGGAAAACACAGAACCAGTATCTTCACTGGGAAACAGAACCACTAGCTTCACTGGGAAACAGAACCAGTATCTTCACTGGGAGGAAACAGAACCAGTATCTTCACTGGGAAACAGAACCACTAGCTTCACTGGGAAACGGAACCAGTATCTCCACTGGGAAACAGAACCAGTATCTTCACTGGGAAACAGAACCAGTATCTTCACTGGGAAACAGAACCAGTATCTTCACTGGGAAACAGAACCAGTATCTTCACTGGGACACAGAACTAATATCCTCACTAGGAAACACAGAACCACTATCTTTACTGGGAAACAGAACCAGTATCTTCACTGGGACACAGAACCAGTATCTTCACTGGGGAAACACAAAACCAGTATCTTCACTGGAACACAGAACCACTATCTTCACTGGGAAAACACAGAACCAGTATCTTCACTGGGAAACAGAACCACTAGCTTCACTGGGAAACAGAACCAGTATCTTCACTGGGAGGAAACAGAACCAGTATCTTCACTGGGAAACAGAACCACTAGCTTCACTGGGAAACGGAACCAGTATCTCCACTGGGAAACAGAACCAGTATCTTCACTGGGAAACAGAACCAGTATCTTCACTGGGAAACAGAACCAGTATCTTCACTGGGAAACAGAACCAGTATCTTCACTGGGACACAGAACTAATATCCTCACTAGGAAACACAGAACCACTATCTTTACTGGGAAACAGAACCAGTATCTTCACTGGGACACAGAACCAGTATCTTCACTGGGGAAACACAAAACCAGTATCTTCACTGGAACACAGAACCACTATCTTCACTGGAAACACAGAACCAGTATCTTCACTGGGAAACATCAGAACCACTAGCTTCACTGGGAAACAAATACACTAGCTTCACTGGGAAACAGACCCAGCATCTTCACTGGGAAACACAGAATCACTATTTTCACTGGGGAAACACAGAACCAGTATATTTATTGGGAAACCAAACCACTATATTCACTGGGGGAACAAAGGCTGGCTTGGCATTGACTTGTGAATAACTAAAAAACAACTGCCAAATTCACCATTGTACCCAAAAGCATTATCAAAGAACCAAAACAAGAGGATCAATCTCAGAGAGCCATGAGGGTGTCTCAGAAATAGAGCACAGTGGTGAGAATGAAAACACAGTGACAGCCACTACAAATAAAAAATAAGATCTACAATAATACAGTAATAGCACTAGAATAGGGAGGCAGCACACAACTACTCGTGATTGAATCACATCAGGATGGAAGGGGGTTGGATAGTTTAGACTCGAGAGGTTCAGGCGTTTTATTTACATGCCAAATTCCTGAACCACAGCTTTGCACCCCAGTGTCCACAATACACCGCTATTGGCCTTCTTGGTCTAAAGATTTCACCGCCCTTACTGCTTCATAATGTTATATAACCCCATGACATGTAAACATGAACGGACAGACACAGGCAACACGTGATATCATCTATGCAGGATTGAGCGCTACACAGCTCTGACAGTATGCGGTCAGTTCTTCACATAGAGTCAACACAGATCTGTCTTACTGTTGTACTGGACTCCCTTGGCGAAGCGGCGCTGCAGACTCTGGTTCATGGACTGCAGGCCAGCGGGAATGTTTTTGTCCCTGAGCTGTCCCGGCTCGGACCCCACCAGCTTCTTCAGGGCCGAGAACATCGTTACGATCGGTTCGCTCCGAGAAAAGTCAACGGATCAGATGTGACTGGGAATGAAAGCCCCACGACGCGGTCGTCCCAACCGGCCCCTGGTGGATACAGTGTCAGGGGATAGAGAGGTCCGTTCTGCTCAGTGGTGGTCCAGCACGATCAAGGATCCATGGCTTTGCTGTACCGCACTCCAGAGCCTGCCACTGTTGGCTATAGTGGTTCAGAGGAGTTATTCTCCCTTATTCGTCCAAAAACAGACCAGATATTGCAGCTTGTTTGATGACGAGGGAGGAGGATGATAGCATAGTCTAGTGAGCATCACCTGGGGGAAAACACAAACAAATAGACTCGTGAGATGAGAGCATGGATGGAGAGGGGGGGGGGGGGGGATTATGTGGACTGCTACAACATCACAACATCCCATTTCATTGACTGAGATCAATGCAGCTCCTGCTTCGCCTCTCTGGCGATGCCCATCTATGAAGCTATGCTGCTAGCGCCTAGCCGCTGACGCCTTCAACCACAGTATCTTTACAGATAAACCCACATTCACGCACAAGGCTTTGAATAGCAACACGTCGAAATAACGCGTCAAGGTCAACAGAAGCGGATAGAAACCACCAACCCCCCCCCATTACTGATTACCTGGCTGCAAGGTAACGTTACCCGTATGCTGAGTGTGTATGTGTGTGTACATCTATATGTGTGTGTGTGTGCTTGTGTGTGTCAGTGTGTGTTCGTGTGTGTGTGTGTGTGTGTGTGTGTGTGTGTGTGTGTGTGTGCGTGTGTGTGTATACGTGTAGCTAGCCTGGTAGCATTAGCTTAGCCGACCCCAGCACTAAGCTCAATTAGATACGCTGTATGTTATTTATCCATTTAACATCGAATGAGACAAAACACTCACAGGTAATCGCGGAGAAGCAGAGCCCCTTGTCCTCAGGCCTTAACGCAGAGACGTCTGAGCGCTACGGTGGCTTCCCGGGACATTCCCTGGTGGCGGAGGAAAGCGGCGACACACACAGCTGACAGCTTGAGCGAAGCGGCTTCCCTGCGCATGCGCTACACCGCTACATGCGCTGCGCCTGGGTCTAGACCGCTGAAGGGTGGTTACACTTGCCGCGGTTGGCGAAGCGCCGCGCCTGCGTCTAGACCGCTGAATGGTGGTTACACTGGACACGATGGCGACGCGCCGCGGCACCAGATTGAGGAGCAACTGGCATTTATTGAGGCGTATCGGTGCAGAAATGCAAGACACAAAAAATAAAAAATATACCACATCGGTATATGCGAGCATTTGTTTTATTTGTTTTCTATTAAATGAAAAGGCTCAGTGTTGTTGTTAGTACAGATCTTACACTAAAGCTTTGTTAAATACTTGATCCTGATTGGTCGACATCCTTCCATGGGTGGCATTATCTTTCAATAATACCTCGGCAGTTCCACATAATGTGCTAAAAATCCAACAATAAAAACGATAAACACAACTATTGACAAGATGTTTCCTTGACCAAGGATAGACAGTATGCTCAATGAACCGCAGCTGCATAAAGGAATATGTTATGGATGACGGTTACTTATATTTAATCCTTGTTGTTTACTGTGGTATGACTTCAATAAACCACTCCGGGTGTCCCGTTATTTGATATAGTGGATTTCAGTGGCATCAATTGGGTAAGGCATCTTGCTGATGGATGCTTAGACAGGGACACTCTGGACATTGGGGTTCACCGTTTGTTAGTCAGAAAACCACCAGCATTGTCCAATCTCCATATGTAGTATTGTTATAACTCGTGTTGGTATAAGGGTTGTTTTGAAGTCCTTTTGTAGTTAAGGTACCTCCAAGCAACTACAACTCTTTATGTGGTTGTTTTTCCTTGCAGCGCATTGTGTCGCGCTAAGCGACGCGTTTTCCGCGCTCGGTGGCGCCGCGCTTGAGAGCAGCGGCAGAGCCAGACTCTTCAACTCGCTGGCTATTTTTAATCCTTATGATATTTGTTCTCGCTTCTCTTCGAAAATGCAGCGCCTTTGTTTTGCGTTTGCATTTGAATTGCATCCCACCAGCTCAGATACATAGCGTCAACAATCCCGATGTTATTCCACTAAGGCACACTGGGTGTCTGCAGCCAAACATTGCCAAACCGATTGTGCTCTGTGTGCGCTGAACACACCCCTCCGAGCACCCCGTATTGTAGTGCAGGCCGAATAATGGCTGCACAAGAGCCATCCCCAACATCTTCACTAGAAGGCAACAAACCCGGCTTCCCCAAGAAGATCCTCGCGAACCACCTCGAAGACAAGCATCTTTGCAATTCGTGTCAGAAGATCCTGAGGAGGCCTTTGCAAGCCCAGTGTGGTCATCGCTTCTGCTCCTTCTGTTTCAACAAAACCGTGAGGTGAGTGTGTCATGGATGCTAGCTGGCTAGGCTGCTGTTATCAGGGTCTGGTGTTTTGTTCTGGTTGCTAGCAACATGTTGGCTAAGCATTGGATGGCGACTCGTGCATTATGTGATGGTTCGTGTTACGATGTCAAAATGTTGCAGATGGGAGATGTTTCAGGATGAATACCCTTGA
Source organism: Gadus morhua (assembly GCF_902167405.1). Classification (NCBI taxonomy): domain Eukaryota; kingdom Metazoa; phylum Chordata; class Actinopteri; order Gadiformes; family Gadidae; genus Gadus; species Gadus morhua. Next base: position 27,573,557 of record NC_044058.1, on the reverse strand, counting down.
CAGCTCTTTTCTTGAGCTACCATAAAAGTTATCCAGTTTGAGCACCTGGAACGAAACCCGAGGTTATTGGTTGGATTTAACCAGGCTGCTTTGTGATTAAAGCACCAATAAAATAGCGAATTTGACTGTATTTGTACCGTACAAACGTGTAGGATTACTGCATTTTTGTCCTCAATGACATCTAATCCTTGTCATGGAAAATAATTATGTAGCATGCATTTGACAAGTATTTCCATTGTCTGAATATGAACATTGTCACACACACACACACACACACACACACACACACACACACACACACACACACACACACACACACACACACACACACACACACACACACAACACACACACACCCCATCACTTCCTCATGTATTTACCTCTTCCCTATAGGAATTGCATGCAAGACTATTGTTAAGCTTTCATTATGCAATTGTGCATGTGTGTTTTTGTGTGATGTCTTTTTCTTTTTGGTTGTGTACTTTGTTGTTAAGGAACCCCTTGAAAACGAGATGAGTTAATCTCAAGGGGTTATTACTAATAAAGAAAGAAATTTGAACACACACATACACACACGCACACAGCAATTATAACATTCTGCAATGCATAGTTATTTGGTATATTGTGTAACCCCTTTCTTTTCAATTCTCTCAAGTTCTGGACCTCAGAAATGCAGTGCGTGCATACGGGAGGACTTGTTTGAGGAGCCCACTTCCATCCTAAAGCTAGGCGGTGTAAGTAGGACTTTATTTTCACTACTTGACAGTTTGGCAAAATTATGCCAGCACCAATTAGCCTGCTACTGTAATGACAACAACAACAACAACAACAACGGCATAAACAACAACAGCTCCAGTAGAGTTGGCCTGCAGTCCACTCAGGACAACAAACGGAATGTTGTTGAAACCGGAGCCAGGTATACAAAGAAAGGCTAGACGCCTCCGATGCAGGCTCGTGGCTCAGCCGGCCGACCCAGGGTTCGGAGCCCTTCGCTGCTCGTAACACAATAGTCTGCTGGGTGGTAACTGAAGAGGGGAGTCCGTCGGGGCCGGTCACTGTCCACCTGTAGGCTTAAAGACGAGTCCTTCTCTCCCCTCTCCTGTCCAGGCCTTTCCAGACAACGCGGCTCGGAGAGAGATAGAAGCTCTCACGGCCGTCTGTCCCAACGAGGGATGCACATGGACGGGAATAATCAAAGAATATGAGGTTGGAGTCACGGCACTGACTGTGTGTGTGTGTGTGTGTGTGTGTGTGTGTGTGTGTGTGTGTGTGTGTGTGTGTGTGTGTGTGTGTGTGTGTGTGTGTGTGTGTGTGTGTGTGTGTGTCACAAACTCAATTGGTTCCGTTCTTGTTTTAGTGTCCTGTTATAAGCACTTGCTAGTAGGAAGTTAGAGTAAGACATTTGCATTAGGGGTGTTTTTATATAAGGGGCAGGGTTAGTCTAAAGGCCAGCGTGCTTGACTCTTCTGGGTTTGAACCCCGACATCAGAGTCCTTGACTGAAGCCTTATGGTGCGTTCCAGAGCCCATCCAGAGCAATGGGATGTGGGACTTATCCTACCTGAACTGTACCAGCTCCTACTTGGTGAAGTGGGGGTAGGTCGATCACCCCCCAGTTCGATAGCAGGACGTTCCACTTCGACGGTGGGATGCTCCACTTCGACAGGAATTCCAGTGCACTGTTCTTAGTTGGAGGTAGGATAAGTCTCACATCCCACTGGTTTGGATGGGCTCTGGAACGCACCATTACCCCTACCTGCCCATTAATGACATGAATCATACCTTTTATTTTTTTACAGAAACAACAGTAAGTCCCTTTGGGTGAAAGGCTCTGATGATTGATTGATAATAGTATATGGAGAGATAAAAAAAAAATATATAGTACTTAGTTTTGCAGCATCTTATCCTAGCTATCTTTGTTGTAAACAGGAAATGGGTTAACCCAATACATTTTAGTGCTTGGCATTTGGTTCTATGAACATCCTTACTGTAGCGACAGCGATATATTGCTTCTCCTCCTTCTGACAAATGCACTTATTGTAAGTCGCTTTGGATAAAACCGTCTGCTAAATGCCCTTCATTAGGTTAATGTAAATGATGTGAGACAAAGGTGCGCTCCAGAATTGAGGGCTGAGGCACTCCCGGTCATTAAGAGCTGGCTGTGTTGGTCTGCGCCCGCAGGCGGGCCACGAGGGGGACTGTGAGTTCCAGGTGATCCTCTGTCCCTCGTGTAAAGAGCTGATGAGGGCCAACGAGAAGGAGCGCCACAACGAACGCGAGTGTCCCGAGAGAACGCTCAACTGCAAGTACTGCAAAGAGCCGTTCCTTTTGAAGAACATCAAGGTGAGCGAACAGCAGAACGTAAACACAGCCCGCGGGTGACATGTTGCCATCGGTCTGTTTCCCACCGCAGGCTCAAATGACCCACAACACAGACACACACCACCATCCATGACTGTTTTGATTATTGAAATGTCATTTTCATAGTTCATAGATTTGGATGAACACTGTTGGAACTTCAATGAGGACTTTATCTTTTAGGCTCATGATGAAATCTGTCCAAAGTACCCAATGATTTGTGATGGCTGTGCTAAGAAAAAGATTCCCAGAGAAAAGGTAACCAACCCGAGTGGTTTAGTGTTTTCAAATGAGAGGGAGGGGCAGGGTGTTATACAGATGCAGCTTGTTCAACCCTAGCTCCCAGTATTCATGTGATAGGCTATCTCTTTTCTTCCAGTATGTGGACCATATTAGATTCTGCAGTAAATTTAAAGCGCCATGCAGATTTCATGTTGTTGGCTGCGATATGTATGTAAGTAGCCATTTTTGTCCTCAGTAGCCTCCTGTTAGTTGAATTCAGTCTGTTTGGTCCAACTAGGCCAACATTAATGCTGCTGGCTGTGCATGGGTTTCTCAAGTCTCTGTTCCTGTGTGTGTGTGTGTGTGTGTGTGTGTGCGTGTGTGCGTGTGTGTGGTGTTCTTCTGCCTCTCCTTCAAGGTGGAGAAAGAGAAGGTGCACGAGCACGAGCGCGCCTGCTCCTACGAACACTTGAACATGCTCTTGCACTTCATCATGGGCATCAAGGTGAGCCTGGAGAGCCTGCAGCCCCAGAGCTTGGACGTGGCCAGCCACAGGCTGCAGGAGCTACACCAGTCCCTCAGGCACCTGGAGCACAAGATGAACCAGCTGGGGGGAGGTGGTGTTCTTGGAGCTGTTGGTGGAGTTGGTGGTGGTGGTGGTGGTGGTGGCGGAGCTGCTGCTGCTCTGGTGTTGGGGGCCTGCGCCCCGGCCCCGGCGCCGGCCCCGGCCCCGGCGCCGGCCCCGGCCCCGGCCCCGGCCCTCGCCACCACCTCCTTCACGCCGCTGCCCAGCGGCGTGGGGGCGGCGCTGGAGCTGCAGCTGCACAGCGAGAAGACCAAGGTGGTGGAGCTGGGGCGGCGCTGCCAGCAGCTGGAGCTGAAGGTCAACACCTTCGAGAACATCGTGTGCGTGCTGAACCGCGAGGTGGAGCGCTCCGTCATCACCATGGAGACGTACAACAGCCAGCACCGCCTGGACCAGGACAAGATCGAGATCCTCAGCAACAAGGTCCAGACCAACGCACAGCCATTGCTCATTCTTTTCCCTCCTCCCTGTTCCATGGTTAATGTACAGTGCACTTTGTGAGGTGTGATTGAAATGCCTCGTCTTGGTTGCATTGCATGCAGAAAAGATTGCAAAATAGATAACATTATCGTCCATCACACACAGGTAGACACACATAGGTGCACACGCACACACACACACACACACAGGTACACACACACACACACACACAGGTACACACACACACCGGTACACACACAGAGGTAGACACACACACACACACACACACACACACAGGTAAACAGAGGTAGACACACACACACACACACACACACACACACACACACACACACACACACACACACACACACACACACACACACACACACACACACACACACACACACACACACACACAGGTAGACACACACACACACACACACACAGATACAGGTAGACACACAAACAGGTAGACACACACACACACACACACACACACACACACACACAGGTAAACAGAGGTAGAAACACACACACACACACACACACACACACACACACACACACACACACACACACACACACACACACACACACACACACACACACACACACACACACACAGGTAGACACACACACACACACACACAGATACAGGTTGACACACAAATAGGTAGACACACACACACACACACACCCCCCCACACACACCCCCAGGTGCTGATCCTGGCGTGCCTCTCCAGGTGCGGCAGCTGGAGCGGACGGTGGGCCTGCGGGACCTGTCCATCGTGGAGATGGAGGGCAAGATGAGGGAGATGGCGGCGGCCACCTTCGACGGCATCTTCGTCTGGAAGATCTCCGACTTCACCAAGAAGCGGCAGGACGCCGTGGCTGGCAGGGCGCCCGCCATGTTTTCGCCAGGTAAGGGCGTCCTGTGGGGGGGTGGCTAGAGTCCCCTTCAGGGGGAGGGCGGGGTAGGCCAGAGCAGGGGTTCCCAACCTGGGTCAATCACGGCACACCTCAACACCTCAAGTGTGTCCGGCCTGCAGCAGAGCAGAAACACGGTATTCAAGAGCCTTACCGTGGTTCTGGAAACCATAATAAGCTTACATAATTACCATATGTATCTATGCATATAATCGTTATGATACAAATTATTAAAATAATAACATGAATATGGTATTGGTATCTGGACAATGTCCCACAGATTGGGCATCACTGGTCTAGTAGTATGGTTATTTGACGCTCGGTCAAAAGGGTCTCTTTTATCCCCAATGTCCTCCTGTAGTGTAAGATGCCCTAGATTCACATTTAATCGCTTTGGATACAGTTGTCTGTGAAGTAACTAAGTAGTATCTGTAAATATTCACTAAATGGTAATCGTGTGTGTGTGTGTGTGTGTGTGTGCGTGTGTGTGTACGTGCACTTGCGTGTGTGTATCACCCAGCGTACTACACCAGCAAGTACGGCTACAAGATGTGTCTGCGTATCTACCTGAACGGGGACGGGACGGGCCGCAGCACTCACCTGTCTCTGTTCTTCGTGGTGATGAGAGGACACAGCGACGCACTGCTCAAGTGGCCCTTCAACCAGAAAGTAAGACGCACGGCCGTGCCCACACGAGCATGTAGACTGGGTGGCCCCGCCCATTCTGCCGGCGATTTGAGTTCGCCCTGCAGAAGGGTCTGGAGAAGAGCAATACGTTTCTTTCTCGTTTCGGTTTGTATTTGCGGGAGCCAATCACCAAGCTGGCTTTTCCCCCCGGGCGCGCTATTGGCTGGTTTAACACGATGGTGACAGGGAAGCGACGGCAAGAAGCCAACTGCGTACAATCATTTGAACTAGGCGCATTGATCACGCCTGTTGGGCTGAAGAGAATGACAGCAGCTTCCCCAGACCAAGACGCGTGCACACACCACACCGATTGATACACTCATCAGTACTTTTACTAATTTATCAGAATAAATTCTGGTGACCGTACCAATATGAAATTATTTCTAAATGTGCAAATACATTTCTTAATTCAGAATCATGGGAACAGTAGCATGGCTTAACATTAATTGTAATAAAGAAATTGACTATATGTTAATTATTTTCAACAACTACCGAATACTTAGCTACCGAATTCTTCTACTAGTTATGACACATTTATTATTATAATCATAATAATAATTAGAGCTGTCAAGCGATTAAAATATTTGATCGTGATTAATCGCATTAATGTCATAGTTAACTCACGATTAATCGCAAATTATTTTTCTATGCTAAATATCCCTTGATTTTTTTGTCCCATAATTCTTCTCATTTTAATTATCTTATCAACATGGTGAAGTGCATCGGCTTGCCTTGTGCAAATTATTTTTTATTGATAACAACATTGGCATATACTGATCAATACAGGACGATACAAAAAAAGAGCCTATAGTGCAATTAAACGACTGCTTTGAACAAATGTAATTTGAACATAGCAGTCAGGCTACTGCTTCTGTTTTGAGCCAAAAAAAAGAAAAAAAAAAAAAGTTTTTTTTAAATAAAACAATTGCGTTAATCCCGCGATAATTTTTCTAACGCCGTTAAATTTGGTTTGCGTTAACGCCGTTAATAACGCGTTTAACTGACAGCTCTAATAATAATATATACCATTTGCTAGACACTAATAGCCGTAGGCTCCAGGCACATTCATCCTGACTCCATTCATCATTATGTGCTGCTTAGTATGCACTATCCAAGCATTTGGGCCAATTTATCGTCATATTTTGATTGACATTATTTTGTGTGTTTGTGGGGAATAGCCCCCTCGACTATTCCCCATTAGTCACGGAGCCTGAGGATTTAGAATATACTACACGTGAACACTCCAAAGATAAACAAGGTAACACTTTTTTCCGGGATTTATTTATTTTTATTAGCGGTTTATTTGTTTTTGTTAGCGTGACAAGACGGCCGTCACGCGCACATTTTGCGATGAAAACAATATCCCGAGTTTGAGATCTCAATCATGGAATGTTGCCCAATATCCCGAGATAGCGAACCAATCAAATTGCGCCATCTTAGGAGGTTCACGTGTATCGTATACTAATTGTGTTTATATATGATATATCATCAAGTCTTTTTGACTGTGCAGTAAACCATGTCCCTATGACTGCGGTCAGGTGACGCTGATGCTGCTGGACCAGAACAACCGGGAGCACATCATCGACGCCTTCCGGCCCGACATCTCGTCCTCGTCCTTCCAACGGCCCGTCAGCGACATGAACATCGCCAGCGGGTGCCCGCTCTTCTGCCCGCTCCTCAAGCTGGACTCCAAAAACTCGTACATCCGAGACGACACCATCTTCATCAAGGCCATCGTGGACCTCACCGGTCTCTAGGGTAAAACTCAGAGCAGGAACTAGTCTTGATTTGAGGTCCTCTTTGAGTGACCGCGGCTCGCCGGTTCGAAGCCCCAGGCCTGTTCAACCTAGAGCCGCGCGGCACTTCAACGGTTTTGGTTAGGGGAGGAGTTCTTGTCGGTGGATATGAAGATCAACCGTCGACTAGTTTTACTAGTTGTTAACGCTAATTGTTTTTTTTGGTTTATGGTTAATGACTGGTGATTTTTTTGGGGAGCGGCGTTCCTTGCCAAAGCTCCCATAGAGTAGAATCTGGGAGGGAGGGAGAGGGAGGGTGGGGGGGTAACATGTGCCATATAAAGCCAAACTCTAGCTTTTGTTAACTCACCTTGCATACGACTCCTATGTCATATTGGAACTAATATGCATTTTTATAAATAAAAAAAGAAACACGTTAGATTGACGAGTATTAGCATTAAACAGACACTTCCTTTTCCAAAGCGACTAACAAGTGGCACCTGTGCAATGTGTTTCATCACTTAACGTACATTTTCACATGAATTAACAAGACATGTTGTCTCAAAAACGCCTAAGATTACAAGCGCTGGCCTTATCCATGGACCACTATCTCCACCAATCCCCAGAGATCTGCTAGACCGAGTGGCCCGGGGCTTTGCTTGCTGCCTGGCTTGCGGTGCTCAGAATTCGATTAGCCATAGTGTTGTTTTTTAACTCTTCTTCTCAATTCTTTGCATTTCCGCGTGGTTCATATTGCAGCCTTCGGACTACCGCTCAGCTTTGCACACGCGGTTCTATTCCTGTTGACCAGGGAACTTCCCCTGGTCCTTTATGAGATTTTGTGCCTCCTAAACCCCTCATCCTTGTGTTCTTCCATCCCTTCTGTACCACGGGCCTTATTCACAGGAAGCCATCCTGGTTCTTATCCACTAGCTGGGTGGGGTGTCGCTACCTGATGCGTACCGCCTGCCCGAGCCGTACTGCCATGTGGCTATCGCCCCTGCAACTTCACCACACATATCAAACATGCGAGCAGAACACAAACACGATTCATTTTCTGTGATTCATATTCCATTGATTTGTAATACAGGTTTATCCAAGCCATTGCAACGGCTGCTGACTTTAGTAATGTAACATATCGATAAATAAGCTAAACATTTGATGTATTTCTGTCAGGAATCACTGATGTCATAAATGTAACCATTTATTTCTTGGAATGGTAATACAATTTAGTATGGCGGTATGGTTCCACTCTTTTCGGGTGCTCCCTGCTGTAGGATTTAAAGCATGACATACAGAATACCATCAGCATACCAACATTTGACAACAGGGAGCTCCATTACAGATCACCCCATTGTACAGGTTACAAACAATACAGAGCAGAACCAAATCAGGTGGGATGGTACCATGGTGGTGGGTGAATACAGTACACTTAATACACTGGCGGAGTGAGGGTTTGAGATGGAAGGTCTTAAAGAGACGCGCCTATCATTGTACCTGCGTTTGATTGGACAGCTTAAGCCATCCAATCCGTATGACTAGAGAGTCTCCCCAGAACTATCTACGCCCAAATCCGCTGGTTTAAGGACTTCTAAGAGAGTAATCGCAATAAATATGCTAAATATTCAATTATGAACATTTGTGTATTTCTAAAAGTATTTAACAAATGGAATGTAATGCCTGAAAGAGGTGCGGTTCCAGTAATGACAGTAGCGATATTAGTGATATTAGACAGTAGCGATATTAGATTACTGTCCCAACACACACATCTTGCACTTAGAACCAAGAGGGAACCAAGATGGCCACCAGGTGAGCAAGGTCCAGACAGATCATTCGTAGTGGCGGGCATTGCTTGAATTCCATGAATTCTGAGTTCAGTATTTCAGCTGTGGAAGGTGTGTGTGTGTGTGTGTGTGTGTGTGTGTGTGTGTGTGTGTGTGTGTGTGTGTGTGTGTGTGTGTGTGTGTGTGTGTGTGTGTGTGTGTGTGTGTGTGTGTGTGTGTGTGTGTGTGTGTGTGTGTGTGTGTCACCCAGTGCTTCAGTGGGCATGTTGGATCTTTGGAAGAGACATCTCTTTAACTTCAGACAGGATTCGTTGACCTAGAAACAGAACTACGTCAACCAACCAATGGAATATAATACCCTTTTACATGCCAAGATCATGATTCGTGTACTTTTTTGGAGCATTCTCGATTATTTTTGATACCTATTTTATTGACTTTATTGGACATAAAATTCAATATTTGATGTATTTAATGTATTGTATTATTTATTTAGTGTTATCAATATGCATGGGAAAGTACGAGAACATTTTTCAACTTTCATGTTTTGTTAATTTTTATTTTCAGTTCTTGGAAGATATTCCGCTAAATAGAAGTACCAGTGAAGTCTCCTTTCAGAGCATATTCCCATACTTTATGTAAAATAACAAACCAATGTGAAAAGGTCTAATGTTAAAACTCGTACCCAAACCACATATAATGCCATTGCAGCCTAGACTTAGGGTCATAGAGATATGGAACATTTTAATGTGAAGTGTTCATTTAGGTGCTAGTCGAGTGATTCGGACTTCAAAGTAAAAGTGTAGTTGATGAATAGGGAAGCATATTGTAGTATTATCTATTTTTGTCTTACAGCTTGGACCTACTTTTACCAAAAAAAGTGCCTGTACTACCTGTGTTTTAATAGCTCTATGATTTGTGCTGAAATTGATTTTCAGCAAACCCTAAGGATCTTAATCTAGAGCTTGTGATGTCGTCTTTATGTGTTATCTAAATTACTGTATTAAAAAAAAATCCCCATTTCTATTTTTCTTGATGTGTTAAAATTGCCAGTGATGATAATATGCATAATTCATAATTTTGTACGATCAGTGTTGTACTTCTTCCTCTGTCACTTTTAAAGGGATGTATTCCACCAACATTAACATACGTGTTGTTTTCATTCATGAAGGAATCTGCGCAAATATTTTAATCCTCAGCATGGTTTTTAAACCACCCTTGACACGTATTGAAAACTCTCTCTGCATGAGAGGATTTCAGTAAAAACGAACTAACGAACTAACTAGCTAATGGGTGTAAATTGTACACTGATGTTTTAATTTCTGTTTTTAGTATTTAAAAGCGTCATATATGCAGTATATAAATGTGAAGACTGAGGCATTGTCGGTGTGTCCAGAAATGGACAAGGCATATAAAGTGTTGATGTTAAATAGATTGTTTTAATAAAAAAGCTGTCATTGAGTGTGAGGCAGGGTAAAGCATGCTATGGTTTGGCATCGCTACTGTAAAGGTGAATTGACGGATGAATATGTTCTTTCCATGGAGGGAAATATCCTAATTCTGATTCATGCAATTCATGTGTCCAAAGTCTGTTTCTGAAGAAAGTGTTGTTTTAGTTGTTTTTTTAAAGAAAAATATATCATATATATTTTGTTTGCAAAGAGCATTGTTACACATTCTATGTTTCATACTCTGCATGTATGGCTGTGGCCAAAATAAAAAGCTGCTACATTTTCTTGACCTATATGCTGATTATTGATCTCACGAAGCTACACTGCAGCATGCTTTGTTGAATGGAAACAATGAGTATTCACACATTACAATACCTTGTAAGGATATACGAGAAGTAATATGAAAAAAGCAATTGAGCATTTAAAGTTATTTATTTGTATGTTTCTAATGGACTCTAGAAATTAAGTAGTTCAATGAAGGTAAAACATAAAATCGAAATCCGTGTATTTCCTTGACAGTAACTAATCGACTACTTACCACACTTGCCATAGACTGAAGATGCTACAGATTTCCTATCTATTCATCTCCACTGTGATTGGCTAGAAACTGAAGGGCGGGAACGGACACAGCATTTAGTATATAAAAAAAAGTAACCTTATGGCAATGACAGTCCACAATAACGCTAACATAAGGATAAAAACATCTATCTAGATATTTTATTTAAAACAAACAGTTAGTTAATGTCTGTTTAGCCAAATGGGTCGAAACAAGAAGAATATTAAAAGTTTTTCGGTTGACTTGAAGCTAAAGGCATCGCAGGTAAGGCTCACGGTTAGCATCGTAAGAAGATAAACCCGTTTAAATATGAATGTTATTTTTTTATGCATACATTTTTGACTTAAAAGTTAAGGTTTTACCTTTTCTTAAACTGTAGGCCTACATTGAATCCTGCGTCCATTGTGAGCTCTTCAAACGTGGATACTTTATCTGGAACATAGGTTCTGTAATGACGGACGGCGGTAGAAAACGTAACGCTACGTTTTGGTTTGTTTCCTTAATTAGTCAGTAGGCAGGCTAGGCTTTACATTCTCAGCAAAGCCAACACTTTTTTCACCTCAGGCTTGGTTCTGCCACATGGGGGCAGACAATTCACACAAATACACTCAATAGTGAATCCTTAACAGGAGTAAAGCTTTATTAGTTATTAACCATTGAATAGTCACACCTAAGCGTCATTCATTGTCTGAAAAATGTTTCCTGTACAACTGTTGATGCAATGCGACTTTACTTGGCAACCCTCAGTAATATTCAATTTGAATAGACTTAGAGGCTCTTTAGTAATTTATTTGAGATTATAATGAAGGAACTTCCTAATAAATACGCACAATTAAAACAACATTAGGCTAATATGAATAAATAAAATCTGCTGTTATGCAATATTTAACTGTGGTTATGACTCAAGATGGAAAACAATGCTAAGCATTTATTATATTCATGGCTAACTAATAAAAAATATAAATAAAATAGTTCATGAATGTCCTGAATCTCTCTAACATAAATAAGAGGTGATTTAGTAAAAGTGCACTAAAAGTGAATGGAATAATTGCAATGCAACTTGGCATAGTGCATAGTAAAGTGTCATAATTCATCCAATTTCCTTTTTTGGAAGTTGTGGGGCGACGGGTCGGAACGGTATATACAGCACAGGGCTGCTGAGAAAAGTATAGCATGGAACGGCCAATCATCTCGGAAATCGGGGAAATGACTGGTGGCAGGCCCTCAGAAACACGTGGGTTCAACTAAGGCTGAGTCGTGCTTTGAATGAATGAGGTCTCAGTGTAGTCCTTGTGCTCAGGTCCTCCTCGCCCTCACACACACCAAGGAGGAACCCGATGTTCTCGTCAATATCCAACATCAACACCAACATCCCAATTTAATAATCAGAGCCAGGTGTGTGGATGTGGAAACAGTTCAAACATATTTTATTACGTTCCTTCTGAAAGACCTTTTGTCACTGTGCAAAATCCTCCACAAATGCCTTGATACCTCGGCCTAAGGTTGAGCTTCCCTTGCGGTATCGGTGGTGACAGTATATGTTTTATATCTTAATAACTCATTCAGGTCACTCACTGGAGACGGGGGATTTGGTCTGATGGGTGTATTAGCAGGACGGATTGCTCCTTCACCTGCAGGCAGCACGGTGTGGTGGAAAGTGAAGGTAGGATGCGACGCTTCACTGTACATCCTGACAGCCTTCAAGGACATAGCCAGCGCCCGCCGCTGTGATAAAGTGAATTCATTAATCTGGGGGAAGATGCGCATCAAAAGATGTCTCTTACAAGTCCATTATGGGCGTGGGAATATCATTAACATAATTCAATGTGTTTGCTCTCGTCTAACCTGTAGTTCACCCCGTGTCAGTAGTATTTGCTTTGCTATAGACCATTTTCTCTGCAAAACATTTGGCATAAGATCCAACCCTATTGCCGTGATAAGTGTAGTAGTAGTAGATGGGATAATAACGCCTTTGACTTGTTGTTATCGGACACAGGCCTATACACCACAGGGTACTTGAACTGTTCACCCTCACCATAGAGATGTACATCACACACAAACACTGCAGTAGAGGGCAGGCTTGTACCAGCTTTCTGGCAACACACACACTCTGATCATTACATTGGTAGTGCTGTGTCGAATTGCCTGCTTCTTCTCTGTCATGCCTACTACTTAATAAATCACCTCTGGTATCGTCAAGTTCAAATGACAATCAATCCCAAACTGTATTCATTTCAAGTTGTAAACATTACAACTACCACAGGGTTGTGTTCTTTACTACCGCGCCGTCTCTCTCACTCTCCCATCTAACCCGAGTTAGTGTCACTATACCTTTATCTAGAGATCATTTCCCACCATGCATTGCTTCCCCAAATCCTCACCCTGCCCCATTAGGTAGACCTTTCCATCAGCAGATATAGCGTAGAGACAAGATGTTCGCAGCCCTACTCCGTAACTGTGAGGTCTTCATACAGCAGCCCGACAGTCACGATTTCCTATCGCAGATAGCTGAGCATTAAGGTTTTCATATGTCAGCTATTTACAGCCTTTAAGGTTTAAATATATATAGCACATACAGCGCCGTGGTTTATGGCGTTCACATGGCAGATGTAGTGGAAAGGTTAGGATATAGCATAGAGTGACAGATGAGAAAGGCACCCTGTGACATTTTCCCGCCTTTGAACCTTCCCTCCTCTCACCTTCTCAGCATGGTCACTGTGCCAACGGGCTTGATTAGGCTGGCAGGTAGCAGATGATCCTGGGTCATCTCTCCTAATGATATCATTCTGGACTGCCTGCCCGCTCGCTTCTCTGTGTCACTCCCCCGCTCTCTGTCACTGTCTCTGTCTACCTCTCTCGGTCTCTCTCTCGCTCGCTCTCTCCTTCTCTCTCTCTCCCTCTCTCTACCTCTCTCCCCGTATCTCTTTCTCTCGCTTCCTTCCCTCTCAATCTATATTTATATCGCTCTCTCTCCCTCCCTCTCTCTCTGTGTCTCTCTCTCTCCCTCTATCTCTATCTACCCCTCTCTGTCTCCCTCTTTCCCCCCACCCTCTCTCCGTCTCTCTCTCTCCCTGTATCTCTATCTACCCCTCTCTGTCTCCCTCTTTCCCACCACCCTCTCTCTGTCTCTCTCTCTCCCTGTATCTCTATCTACCCCTCTCTGTCTCCCTCTTTCCCACCACCCTCTCTCTGTCTCTCTCTCTCCCTGTATCTCGGGCCCTGTCTGGGTGTACGGTTTCTAAACCGTGGTCCAGTTTCCCTGGTCCCGGGCCAGCACCCACCGCTGGCCCAGAGGAGCACGTCACTCTACCCTACAGCCTCGCCCTCTCATGAGTACACAGGGTGGCCCCAGGAGAGGCTGCCCCCTCTGGGTAGATTTATGCAGGGGGCCTTCCCTGAAATTACCCGTCTTTGGGATCATCAAAGCAGGTCTTAGACGGCAGGATAAATCAATGTTGTTATTCTAATTACCGACATCCACAAATGAACCAAACAGAAACGTTTGGCAAATAATCACTTCAAATGAACACGTACCTATCGTTGTCTATTGTTGTGACACGATATACAGCTGTCCCACTAATAATAAAATAATAATCAATTCGGTTTAAATAGTGGCATTTAAATAGTATCATTCATCAGTGCTTTATAAGTGATAAATAAAACATAGCAAAACCAATTCACCCTTTCATCGAGTTGAGCACAAGCTATCCTCATTATTGGGGAAGCATACTTGAATATGCATAAAAGCAACAGTTTATCGTTGAGATATAATTGAAGAGATTTGGCAGTTAATGGTACGGCCCACCAGAGAATCAGCCTTGTTTTTTGCACCAAAACCCCCATAACAACATAACAGTATCATAACAGAAAGTGTTGCAGTCTGCAAGCCTATTGAAAATCCTAAGAACAGAGCGCTCTTCAAGCTGACGCTCTTATATTGATGACCTCTATCTTTTTAACCGACTCCTCCTCAGGGCCATACTTCTTCCCTAGAAGACTGTCCAATTTAAAAA